>NC_058133.1:500344779-500375204 GCF_016433145.1 Gracilinanus agilis | reverse complement strand
GAAAGAAAGAAAGAAAGAAAGAAAGAAAGAAAGAAAGAAAGAAAGAAAGAAAGAAAGAAAGAAAGAAAGAAAGAAAGAAAGAAAGAGGAGGGGAGAGATCTTGTTTATTCTCCCTTGGCTTCTTTCAAGATAAAGAATTGGTAATTTAGCTTTATGGTTCTAGACCTGGAAAGGTTCTCAAAGGTCATCTACTCCAATTCCTTCCTTTTACAGATGTGGAAACTGAGGCTCGGAGGGAGGTTAGGTGATCCAACGTGGCAGAAGTAATGTCAGAGGAGGGATTTGAACTGAAGGCCTTTGCCCCTTCCATTCTCTCTTGCTCTGTTGGTGCATCTAAGAAGAATCCTGGCTATCAATTAAATTTTTAAAAAGGGGAGGAAGCCTTGGGGAATGTGGTAAAGAGAATGTGAAATCCTCCAAGTAGAGTTTGGGTCAAAGGAGAGGGAGAGAGAGAGAGAGAGAGAGAGAGAGAGAGAATAAGGAAGCCTTTTCTGTTTTAACCTTAACCTTATAAATGGAGTTTATTTGCTATATTAAATGAACTAGATGGTGTAGGGCTGTGTTCTCAGAAGTGAAAAGAACTCACTTCCCATTACAGTGAGGATTTCAAGTGACCCTGGTTGTGATTTTTCATACAGCTAAAATGTTGTAATTGCTTATGTCTTTATTTTATTATTGATTTCATTGTTAAGAAATTTTATATTTGGTAACTGATATTTATTTAATCTTAAGAGATTAAAGGATTTAATAGAGCAAAAATATGAGTGGCGTGTTGGGAAAGGAAGTTTCTCTAGTTTAATAAATCAATGATATTTGATGAACTGGCAGGGGGCTCTGAGTTTAGCTTACTGAGAGATATATTGAATTTTATTGATTAGGGAGGAAATGCACAAACATATCCTTGGATTATCCTAGATTTCAGGGTGATAGAAACAGCGATGGGAGGGAGTCAAGGAGCAGACTGAGATGACCTATCAGGAAAGTGGACGTCTAGACCCCTTTGCCACATTCGACAAGTTCTCCGCATGTTTCATCCAACTTCCTATTGTAATCTGGACTTCATCCACTTGGTTTTTCTAATGTCAATATTGAAGCAGAACTCCTCTGAGTGATTATAACTTCCATTTAAGGGAATCTGCAGTATTCAAAGCATCATAGATTTAGGACCAGAAGGAATCTTAGATGCCATCTAGTCCAGTCCCCCCATTTTACAGATAAGGAAACCAAAGCCTAGCCATTGAGATAGTAAACATCTAGGGTGGGATTTGAACCCAGGTCCTCGGATCCCTGAGGTAGTCTTCTCCCCACTATACCATATAACCTACCAACAGAGATGACTAAAATTAATATTTCCTTTTCGTTATTGTTGTTCAGTGATTCTCAGTCATCACCGACTCTCTGAGAGCCCACGTGGAGTTTTCTTGACAAAGATACTAAAGTGGTTGGCCATTTCCTGCTCTAGCTCTTTTAATAGATGAAGAAACTCAGGCAAATGGGGTAAAGTGACTTGCCCAGGGTCACACGGCTGCTAAGTGTCACTGAGGCCAGATTCAAACTCACAAAGAGAAGTCTTCCTGACTCCAAGCCCAGGGCTCTACCCACTGCACTACCTACCTAGTTGTCCTCATTCCTTGTGACTAGATAATGTGATAGATACGCTATGAGGGTCTGGGAACGTCCCATTCCCATGAGGAGCTGAATATTTGAGCCCTAACAGGTCTCTTCCAGGGGAAGCTCAGATGCCTTTGGCCTAGAATATAGATCATTCTCCATCTTCCCAGTTGTGTGTGCTTCAAAGGCAGTGTGGGATAGTAGAAAGAGCAATGACCAGCAGCAGAAGGTTCAGTGGGGATGGTGCGAACCTGGAGATGAGACAAGTCCAGTGGGTGGGCACAGATGATTTAGGGTTATTTTGACAATAGAAAACAAGGCTGAAGGGAGCAGAAAGGTGGCTCAGAGGATTGCCAATCAGGTCTGGAGACGGGAGGTCCTGGGTTCAAATCTGGCCTCAGACACTTCCCAGCTGTATGACCCTGGGCAAGTCACTTAACCCCCATTGCCCATCCTTCCCACTCTTCTGCCTTGGAACCAATACACAGTATTGATTCTAAGATGGAAGGGAAGGGTTTTCATTAAAGGGGAAAAAAAAAAAGAAAACAAAATTGAGGTCTGCCCAGGTGGGTGGGTGGCATCATAGAGGTCTAGAGTGGGCAGCAAGTCTATGTCCTGATAAGCGGGCAACATGTGATATCAAAGGGGTCTGGTCTCTGATGGAGGCAACCTTGGGAGCTGAGGTTCAGAAACAGGGAGGAGCCCAGCCTAGAGCAACAGGGGAACCAGGGAGTGAACCCAAGCAAGGCCTCAAGACCAAGAACAGGTCAGAAAGGGAAGGAGCCAAGAGCTTCGGTACTCAATATAGGTTTCAAAGTATTGTTCACTACACTACAGAACCAACTTTGGGTCTTGTCCTGAGGCTGGGCCCAGGCCAAACAAGATCAGAGAGATTCAAAGCTGGAAGGGATTTTAACAGGACTCGAACCTCATCCCCTCACTGGACAGGCAAGGAAACCGAGGCCGGGCGACTCACCCAAGGTCACCCCAATAGGAAGCAGAAGATCAGATATCTGAACTCAAGTCCTCTGACTCCCAATCCAGGCCTCTTTACACCTTAGCTGTAGTTCTGGAGCTGGAAGGGACCTTCAAGGCCCTCCTAGTCCAGCTCTCACATTCACAGATGAATAAATCGAGGCCCACAGAACTAATGAGACTAAGCCAGGTCACACAAGAAGCAAGCAGCAAAGCCTGGATTCATTCCCGGGTCCTCTGGCTTCTGACCCAATTCTCTGGCCCTTTGACTCACCTCCTACCCCCATGTCTCATGGATAAATATGATGAACAGAGGCCCGCATATTATTAGCTCTGATTGACCACTTCATGGAACTGAAGCCCTGGACATTTGCCAGAAGATTCAGAGGCTCCGGGGAAGAGAGAGGGAAGAGAAGGGGGCGTGTTCCATTCTTTTATTTAATACCTTCTTTCCATCTTTAATACTCTTACCTTCCATCTTGGAATCAATACTGTGTATTGGGTCCAAGGCCAAAGAGTGGTAAGGGCCAGGCAATGGGGATTAAGTGACTTTTCTAGGGTCACGCAGCTAGGAAATGTCTGAGGCCACATTTGAACCCAGGACTTCTTTTCTCAGGCCTGGCTTTCTATCCACTGAATCACCTAGCCGTCCCCTTTCTGACCCAATCTTAAGAGCTCTTCTTTCTTTCCAGTCTCTGGGATAAGAACTGAGGGTCAGTAAGAGGATGCAGGACTGGCTCTGCCTCAAGCCTCTGTGGTTCTCCACCTCTCTCCACCTCAGTTTCCCCATTTGGGGCATGAGTTCATGGGGGGAGCCTATCTCTAAAGTTCCTTCCAGCTCTAACGCCCTCTGCCTTGAGTTGGTGGCACTGACCCTGCTCGTGTTCTGCTGATGAAAGGAAAGAGGCCACTGGGGCGGCTCCCGGAAACTCTAAGTGGATCATTTGAATTATTCACAGATAGTTTCAATCTGCAGATAATTCATCGACCCAATAGGAACATTCTGTATCTTCCTGATTTGCCGGCTCCACTCCTGGAATGCCAATGCCACAGCCCTGAGATGTGGACGCCAGAGTCCCTCACAGAGCCCTGTGCTCTGGACGGGCCAGGCAGGGCTACCACTAAGTGCTCAGCCAAGGGCCAGCAGGAGATTTCTGTGTGTGGAGGGCAGAGACACTTCCTCTCTCCTAGTCCCCTGAGGACCTGGACCTCCCCCCCCCAAACCCTTCCCCCTCTCCATTCAAAATCCTCCCTTTCACTCCATGTGACAGGCAGATGACTGCATTCCAGGGGAAGTCTCCAGATGCTGGTAATTTTTGAAAATTAGCCAGGCACTCTAATCCCCTCCAGTAGCTGACTGTCTGGCCAGCAGGGCCCCAGAAACCGGGGAGCCCTGACTGCAAGGGTGGCACCCAGGCCAACAGTGCCCTGAATGCCACTTAGAACGTAAGTCCCTTGAGGGAAGAGCTGGTGGCTATTTGTATGCCAGCACCTAGCTCAGGGCCTGGCACATAGTAGGCATTTAATACACGTTTGCTAATGGATTGGCGAAGTGTGAACAGCAAAATGGTACCTCTCCTTCCTATGTAATTTTCGCATAGGAATGTGCTAGTAAATGTTTAACAACTAGAAAAAGGGGGGAAGGTATGCAGGAGTATGTTCATATTCCATTTACATTGTTAACAGTTTCTCCATCATTTTCTTAAGTTTAGACAATCAATAAAAAAATAAATCAAAATCTAATTTGTAGCATTTGTCGATTTCCAAGGTATAAATGCTCGCACTAAAAATTTAACTATCAGCTCTCACAAACCAGTTCAAGGGTACTAGCACACTCCCACTGTCATGGGCTAAAGAGCACATATTTATAACTGGAAGGGATCTCAGAGGCTATCTAGTCCAACTCTCTCATTTTACAGGTGAGGAAACGGAGGCACATGGCAAGTAAGTGACTTGCCCAGGGTCATATATCTCTGAAGTAGCTGAAACTGGATTCAAACTCGGGCCCCAAATCCAACACAATTTTCACTTTTAAAAAAAGTTATAGATGTACATATGCACATACTGAAGCAAGGTAAACGGTGCAAAGAGTGTTGGATTTGTGTTCTAGCTCTGCTACTTCCTACTAAGTCACTTCTTCTCTATGGGACTCAGTTTCCTCCTCTATCTCCCTAAAGAAGAGGATCCAGCCAACAGATCAGTGGGGATCTCTTTTCTCCCTCTTTCCTACTTTTCCTCCCTATAAGGAAATTCTGCAGAATTTCTCCAGGTTGAGGATTGGTGCCGTCAGTAGTCAAGCCAATGCTCCCCATCCCCAGGTAGGAGCTTTCCTCTGGGAATCTGACCTCCCTTGCCTTCTTTTCCTTCCACGGAATAAAACCCCTTTGAAGTAGCCTGCTGCAAGCAAGGAGGAGTCCCCAGGGGACCTTCCTCCATTCCCACCATTCCTAAATGGGGGAGTGCTGCTGGCACGCCATAGAGCATATGGGAAACAGCTGTGCTGAGGTGGAGTCTAGACACCCCGATGGCCCCCACCAGCTAGGAGAGCCAGACAGAAAGAACAACCAGGGAAGATTATCCATCAGACAGGCCTCTCTTCAGAGACAAATGGAGGAGGGCAGGGTGGCCGAGGTGTGGAAAGAGGTCAGGTGGACTGGGAGAACGTCCAGTTGGGTCAGCCATGGTGCTCAGCTCCTGGGTTGTTTTCTTCTTGCATCTTCATTGTAGTAGCTAAAGTAGGCCCAAGGGTCTGCCTCAAGGCATTCCCAACCTCAGACACTGTGTAGGCTGGGATAGCAATGAAGGAGCTGTGTTCCAGAGAAATCCTACCACTGCTTGTCTGATTAGATGGTCCTTTATTCACCTCAAGGTGCAAAATAAAGAGAGTTATTAGCCCTCCCTCCTTTCCAGGCAGAGTTATCCAGTGGAAAGAGCCCTAACGTAGGAGAACTTGGCTTCCCTTCCCACCTCTGATGCTTATCATGGGTATAACCTTGGGCAAGTCCCCCTTTTTTTTAAGCCCTTACCTTCCGTCTTGTAATCAATACTATGTATTGGTTTCAAGGCAGAAGAGTAATAAGGGTAGGCAATAGAGGTTAAGTGACTTGCCCAAGGTCACACAGCTAGGAAGTGTCTGAGGCCAGATTTGAACCTAGGACCTCCTGTCTGGAGGCCTGGCTCTCAATCCACTGAGCCACTCAGCTGCCCCTGCAAGTCATTTATTTTCCATGAACCTCAGTTTCCCCATCCATAAAATGAAGGTATAGAAGGGCAGCTGGTGGGTCAGTGGATTAAGAGCCAGATCTAGAGATGGGAGATTCTGGGTTCAAATCTGGCCCCAGACACTTCCTAGCTGTGTGACCCTGGTCAAGTCCCTTGACCCCAAATTTTCTCACCCTTACCATTCTTCTGCCTTGGAACAATACTTAGTATTGATTCTAAGACGAAAGGTAAGGATTAAAAAGAAATAAATATTTTTAAAATGAGGAGATGAGACAGAACGACCTCTGAGGTCCCTTTTAGGATTTATGATCCTCTCTCACTTGACCCCTCAGCACCTCAGTTTACCCATTTATAAAATGAGGGAGTTAGACCAGACAGTCTCCCTAAGGTTCCTTCCATTGCTAGACCTGGGCTCCTATGTTTCTCCTCCAGCCCACAGTGCTAAGGAAGGGGTGCCCATCCATTGGCAAAGGCTTCTGGGGTTTCCCTGGCCCCAAGCTAGGCAGGGAGGAAGCTGCAGTAAATGTATCGATTGACTGATTGGGTGGCAGCAGTAATGATGGGAGGCCTGCAAGGGGAATAGGGGGAAAGCAGAGGAGGAGGAAGAGAGAGAAGAGAAGCTGGGAGGGAGGGAGGGAAGGAAGGATGGAGGAAGGCAGGGGAGGGAAGGAAGGACTCCCCCCTCGGAGGTGTCTTCTCCTCCAGCCTCTCTCGGCTGCCGCCTCGGCAGGAAGAGGGTGGCCTGATGAAAAGCAGCCCAGCCAGAAAACAATTACCTCTGCAGAAGGAAGGGTGGGTGTTTTTCTCTCTAATTTGTTAATTAGTGACTGCTGGGCACGGCCTGCCTCCTGGTTCTCTCTCTCTGACTGTTGCTTTCTTCCTGTCTCTGCGGAGTAGGGGATGGGCACATCAGAAAAAGAGATGTCACTGGCAAACAGGGCAGAGGGAGGGCTTGTCACTGGGTCACAGGAAATCTAATTAGAAGCGCTGGCTCCTTTCTTCTCCTCTAGCTCGGGCTGCCGAGTGGGGGCAGCTGGGAGGAGAGCCATTTTCCGAAGGACGTTTCATGTTCTCTTCCTGAACCTGGCCTCTCGCCAAGGGCCTCCCAGCCCCAGCCTGTCTGTCAACTCCAACCTGATCCCTTGGGTTAACCTTTCCTGTCCCAGCCCTGTTCTGGCAAATATTTGAAAGGGGGACCCTGGGGAGCTGGCGGGCATGGGGAGAAAGTCCAGTCCTCCCCTTGGAGCGAGCCAAGGCGCAGGGCGATGGAAAGATGGCTGGCTGGTTCTGAATGGGAAAATCTGGGTTCAGATCTCCTGTCTCTCTTCTTGTGTGGCTCTGGGCATCTTTCCAGGAGCTTTGATCCTGTGCCACTTTATCCTCCTGGGCCTCAGTTTCCCCATCTGTAAAATGGGGGTTAGGACTAGGCGGCCTCTGAGGTCCCTTCGTGCTCCAGATCACCGATGACGTCTCCTTGAGCCGCTCACCTTCTCCCTTAATCCTGACCTCTCAGGCCCTGAGGAAGACAACCCTGGGGAAGGCAGGGACCTCCTGGAATCCCGATCTCACTCTCCACCATCATTGTCTCTGCCGCCATCATTTTTCTTTTTTTTAATGCCATAAAAATTTTCCTCTTTATCCTTTCTTCCTCCTCCTCAGAGAGCTCTCATACCACAAGCAGCATTTTTAAACCCTCACCTTCCATCTTAGAATCAATACTATCTATTTATTGGCTCCAAGGCAGAAGAGTGGTAAGGGTGGGCAATGGAGGTCAAGTGACTTGCCCAGGGTCACACAGCTAGGAAGTATCTGAGGCCAGATTTGAACCCAGGACCTCCCCTCTCTGGACCTGGCTCTCAATCCACTAAGCAACCCAGCTGCCCCTCTGCTGCCATCATTGAAAGGCAAACAACCCTTCTGGAGAAGGGGCTGGCCATCCCTTCTGCCATCAAGAGCAACCACAGACTAACCTGGCTGGTAAAGTGGATAAGATGGGCTTAGAGTCAGAAGGTCTTGGGTTCAAACTACATCTCAGACACTATGTTAGCTGTGTGACTCTGGGCAAGTCATTTAACCTCTCTGTGTCAGTTTCTTTATCAGCAAATTGAGGAAGTAATAATAATTATAACAATAATAATAATAATAGTTTAAATTTCCATAGTACCTCCTATGTACCAGACACTAACCTTGTGGGGTTTATTATTATTATTTATTATAATAATAAATTATTCTATAATAATAAATAATAAATAATTCTCTTATTTGATACTCATAATAACCCAGGGAGGTAGTAGCTATTATTATCCCCATTTTACAGAGGTGAAAACTGAAGCAAGCAGAGGCTAAATGACTTGCCCAAGGTCACACAGCTAGGAAGTATCTGAGGCTGGATTTGAACTCTGGTCTTCCCAACTCCAGACCTGGTGCTCTACTCACTCACTGTACCAACAGCTACCTCACTGAGTTGAACTCAGTGGACTCTGAGGAATGTCCCACTTCTACATCTACAATTTTATGATGAACAGCTAAGCCTGGAAATAGCAGCATCACCCTCTGACGTCCAGTCCTGATTCTAGTCTAGCCCATGCAGCGCCTCTTGTGGTGTGGGGAGGACCTGAGAGAAGGTCAGGGTTCAGTGAGTGACTCGAGGAGGTGGTGTCATCAGTCATCTGGAGCATGAAGGGACATCAGAGGCCATTAGTTCTAACCTCCCATTTTATAGATGGGGAAACTGAGGCCTGGCGGGGGAACAAAGAGATGGAGATGAGACCTGGCAGTTTTTGCAACACCCCCCTGCCTTCCTCAGCAGCCCCAGCTCCTGAAGACCCAGGAAAGAAGGTCTTTGGCTGTATCCTATGGCTCAAAAGCAGAACTAGAGACATCAGCGAAGATGCATGCCCAAGCCCTGACCAAATCACCCTAAGGACCATGGGCTCGCCATCTGATTTGCAACTGAAACTTTCTAGCTGCCTTTTTTTAAAAACCACTATTAGGCTTATAAACTCAGATTCTCAGGTATGGCTTTTTTTATTTGTAATCCCATCACTTGGGTCAGGACTGCTTTTAGGCAGCTGGATGGTTCAGTGGATAGAGAGCTGGATCTGGAGTCAGGAAGACCTGAGTTCAAATCCAGTTTCTGATACTTATCAGTTTGTGATCCTGGGCAAGTCACTTAACCTCTGTCTGCCTCCTTTTCCTCATCTGTAAGATGGGAATAATAATAGCACTTACCTTCTAGGTACATTGGGAAATTATGATATTTCTAAAGTGTTTTGCAAACTTTAAGGCACTATATAAATGCTTGACATCATCATCATTATTACTATTTTACAGTCTTCTTATTCATTTTTTACGTCTCACCTCATCTTCTGATCCAGTGACCGCAGCCTCTTGGCTGTTTCTAGAACACAAGACATACTCTGTCTCTTGGCTCTGGGCGTTTTTACCGACCGTCTTCCATGCGTGGAATGATTTCTGTTATCAAGAAGTAAATAAGGTAATCTGAGTGGGTCAATGAAGCAATTTAGGTGTGAGGAAGGATAAAGGGGATATTAGGTGATTATAAGGTGATTGGAGGAGGAAAGAAGGTATGGGAAGATATATAGGAGATAAAGGAAATGGGGTATGTAGGAGAGGGCAGCTCAAACAGGTTTATTCCCAGAGGCTTGAGACAGAGGATACAGGGAGGAAACTAGGGCCAGTAAGAAATGTTTAGGTTTTGGCTGGAGGGTTTCTCTTGTTAGTTTCTCCAGTCTCTTGAGGGAGGAGTCGAGAGGGCCCATCCCTGCCAGTCAAACTGATGGCTGGAGGAAGTCTCGGGTAGGTACTTCCTGCCAAGATGGATGCCCCCAGTTTTCTCAAGAAATAAAAAGAAAATGATTCCTTCCCTCATTAGCCCTTGTCTCAATTTTTCAATACAGTGATTCACCAGAGGCTTTGAGTAGGTAACAAGGGGATTTATTAATCTCAGATTAGTCAGAGGGAAAGAGGTTCAGGATTTTCTAACTGCTGCTAGGGAGAGGGGTGATGGGTCGTGGAGAGGTTTAGTCTGAAAGAGCCTGCTCTCCCAGTCAGGAGATTTGACTGCCTTTAGAGTAAAGTCCTTATTAAATCACTAAAACTAGGGGTAACTTATTTGAGGATACTCTACTTGTCTATAGAAACTAAAACCCACAATGTTCAATCACCAAGCCCTCCCTTCCACCCAGGGCCCAAAGGAAATTCAGGGGAAGGGAAGGGAATGTAGATGGAGAGATCAGGGAAAGGTCCAGAGAAATGGGATAGGTTTAAATTTCCCCAAAACAAATAAGCACAGGCCAAGGCTGAAGCAATTAGGCTAAAGCCAAGCTGAAAGGCCACAGCTAACAGGCTAAGCCAAAGCAAAGCCTCTAGCCACAGCTAAAGCCAGAAGGCAAAAGCCTCATCAGTTGGAACTTCACCTCTATTTATAGCTTTAAGTTCTAACTGACTTTCTGAAGATTCTAAGACTTCTAACTGACATTTTGTGTCTGTTAGAAATTACAGAAGCAAAAAGTTTCTGTTAGCCACCTTGCATTACATTTCTCCATAATCTATACTTTTTGACTTCCTTTAAGTCCCCAACCCAAATCCCATCCTCCAGGGGAAGCCTTTTCCAACTCCTCCTAATTCTAGTGCCTTTCTTCTCTTACTAAGTTCTATTTGTCCTGTTTGTACTGTCTGGCACGTAGTAGGGACTCCATCCATGTTTGTTGACTTTTGATTAGATCCCCCCATTGTTCTTGTCTAAAAACGGGTGTCTTATTCTGCGCCTTGAACACATGCACTCCTGCCCCCATTTGTTAATGTCCTTCCCAAGACAGTGATTGGCATTGAAGGCAGGACTGCAGATGGGTTCAGGGTAGGGCATCATGCTATGGGACCATCACCTCCTCCAGCCTGGATGCCATTCCCCTTCACACACTTCATTTCCCAAGCTCTCTTATTTAGTGCTAACTCGTATTGAATTTGTAGTCTGTGAAATGCCCCAGAAGTCTGATGGTTTAGTCTCATTCCCTTTGTATTTAACTTCTATCGTACCCTTAGCACATAGTAGGGGTTTAATGCCTATTGATGGACTGAAGCTGCTTTGTAGAACTCAAGTGTTTCCCTATTAAATATGAGTCCAGCATTTATTTCCATCCATTTTGGAATCCTAGCTCTCTTCTCTTTTTAGACCAACTCCCTCATTTTGTAGGTGGGTAATCCAAGATCTTCAGGGTTAAATGACTTGCACAAGGTCACATAGGCAATAAATATCAGAGGCAAAATATCAAAATGGGGGCCAATTCTGCCTGGAACAGCCCACATGTGTTGCTAGGGCAAACCCAGTTGGGACAATGACATTACTCAGCACACCATAACATAAACTAGAGGTCAGTCAACTTCTGCCCAAGGGCCAAAAATCCAGCCTGCTGCCTATTTTTTGTATAGACCTCAGCTAAAATTTTTTTTTTACATTTTCAAATATAATAAAACTTTACTTTAAAATGTAACAAATTTTATTTTTTTTATATTTTATATTTATATATAAAAATTATATAAAATATAATTTAAGATTATATTTTAATCTTAACTGATTCCAATGTTAAGAGAATTATTATGTGAACTGAACAGAATAGGCTCTCTAAGAACTGTGTGTGTGTGTGTGTGTGTGTGTGTTGTAAGAGTTAAATTAATGTTCAATACTTCAAGTATTTCCATTTTTATAAAGTTTATTATCTGACAAAATAGAACCACATGACTAAGTTTTCTACCTGCTCAAAATCCCTGCTCCAACAAAGCTGCCAACAGAAAGGAAAAGAGGATAGACACAGAACTCCACCCAATTTATATCCTGTCTACTTCAGCATGCAATGACAGGAAGTGAGTGGGGTTCTGGGAATCATAGTTTTGCTGGGAATCATAGTTTTTAGGGTAACAGATTCTAATTTCACAGTGTGTGTGTGTGTGTGTGTGTGTGTGTGTGTGTGTGTGTGTGTGTGTGTGAAGGAANGTGTGTGTGTGTGTGTGTGTGTGTGTGTGTGTGTGTGTGTGTGTGTGTGTGTGTGTGTGTGAAGGAAAACAATCAGAAGAATATGGAAGACAAAGGCACCTGGGTTTAAAGGAAACACTGGCCTGGTCCACCCGGATGAATATACTTGCTGAGAACCAGTGGCAAGTAGCCAGAGCTGCTGGAATCAATTCCTTAGGAACACATGACATAAATTAGTATAAAGTCAATAATAAAGATTTCTGGATTATGGGGGAGGGTTCTCAATGAAGCTTCAAACCTACATGTTCTTCCTAAATTGCCTGCAAAATTCTAGACTCTTTCCATGCAGCCCTCTTTTCCAGAGGTCTTTGGGTCCTCCCCTAAAGCCAGCATAGGCACCTTCCATCAACATGTCCCTCTGTCATGGTAGCATTGTGCATTCCAGATGGCCCATATCAGCACCACTTGGTCCCGGGGCTCTCTAGTACAAGTCTATGAAGACTTAGATGGATGCCATTCCAGTCGAACCCATCCCTGAGACCCCCCAGAAAAAGCATTCCTAAACTCTGTTCTCTAGCGTTTTAGCTCTCTCTCCAAGCTTTGTTGGCTAAAGTGAGGAAAGGTGGAGAGAATGGCCTGGGGAAGGAGACAGAGGGTCACAGGAGGAAAGGGAGCATGCATTGGATTGCTCGTCAGAAGATCTGAAATCGAATCCTGATTTAGCTACTTTCCACTTGTGTGACCATGGACAAGTATTCCTCCTCCCTGGGGGTGTATGGGGAGTTCAGGGCCGTCTCCCTCTCATCCAACTGCCATCCGTGGCTCTAAGAGGCTGTCACGCGCGCAGTGACCACACCTGCTAAAGCCAGCTGGGTAAATGGGTAACCAACAGGCCTCAAACCCTTTCCTGAGTTAGGGGAACGTCTCTCCGAAGCACGGGAAGAACGGGTGGATGAGAACAACTTGTTCTGAAGGCCATGAAGGTGGCGGAAGCAGGCCCTGGGGAACAAGCGCTGAAGAAGCCGCGCTCATCCACTGAGTCCCAGGCCATGGCCGGTCATCCTGACTTTTGTCTTTGATGACTTTGATGACTGGAAGAGAAAGTGAGGCTGAAGACTTTGGGCAACTCTGCCTCACCGAAACCCAGCTCATGGGCGAGTCAAGACGTCGCCCCTGTGATGTCATTGGTCCTTCCAAAACTAGGGACAAACAGCACTCTTTGAGTCTTAGTTTGCTTTGACCAGACTGAATCATCTCTCAGCTTCTTTCCTGAACTAAAGCTTATTCATTCCAATGCAGGAAAGACGTCATATCGTAAAATCCTCCAAGGGAGGGATCAGGTTTAACAACCGGCTTAACAGGAGGAAATGTATACATGAAACACTTTTAAATTAAATTCGCATCATTAACAATTGCCTCCATTATTTTCTAGTCTAGATCATCGACAAAATAGTAAATCAAACGTTGATGGGAACATTTGCTGATTTCTAAATTGCAAAAGATTGCATTGAGAATTTAACAATCAGCTTTCGAGGGCTCTTTGAGGTGGTCTCTGGAAGGGACTGTGTCTTGCACTTCTTCTGTATCTCCCACAGGGCTGGATGTAATGAAAATTTGTGGATTAATTGTATGGGACAGAGAAAGGGAAAGAGACTTAGCTAGATATTCCTTAGCCCTCCGTTCTGCTGCCTACCTCAAGGGGCCCCTCCTTGCTCCTCACACATAAGCAAAGCACTTCATGACTATAACTCTAGCCTTTATAAATGCTTTTGTCTGGGGGCAGCTGGGTGGCTCAGTGGATTGAGAGCTAGGCCAATAGACTGGAGGTCCTGGGTTCAAATTTGGTCTCAGACACTTCCCAGCTGTGTGACCCTGGGCAAGTCACTTAACCATATTTGCCTCAGTTTTTTCATCTATCAAATGATAGATGGCAAAAAAGGAAATGGCAAATGCAAGGAAATGTGAAATCCACTATCTCTGCCAAGAAAACTCTAAATGGAGTCAGGAAGAGCCAGATATGACTAAGAATGAGTGAACAATAGCAATTAAAGAGCAGTTTTGTTTTTATTGTCATCCTCTCCATTTCTATGGTTGTGGTCAGTGTGTATCCTATTTTCCTAGTTCTCCTTAGTTCACTTTGCATCAGTTCATATAAGTCTTCTGATGCTTCTTTGTATTCTTCATATTCATCATTTCTTACAGCACAGCACTGTGCCATTACCTTTATATAACACCACTTATGGGCATCTACTTCAATGCCAGTTTTCTACAACAGAATCTCTCTGAGGAATCCTCTGTCCTAAAGTACTCAGAGGAATCTACTTTTCTGAATTCTACAAATGACAAAACTGAGGGTTCGAGGGTGATGGCCAAGATTACCCAACAAGCTAACAGCCAGACTGGGAATTGAACCCTGGTAATAAATGTTTGATGATTGATTGATTGTTTCACTGCCTGTAATGAATTCTCAGGGTCATATTCCCCTGGAACTAGCAAGGGATGTGACCTGAGAGGACAAACTAATAGGTTCCAGTATTCTGTGGGCTCTTTCCTAAAACTCTTAAATGCTCAACCCCAAAGAATGGCCTTCAGGCGACCAGCTGATCATCTGAAGAAATCAGAGATCTAGTACTGAAAAGTATCTTAGAAACCATTGAGTCTAACGACCTTGTTTTACAAATGAGGAAACTGAGATTCAGGTTGTGACCTGTCCAAAGTCACAGAGGTAGTGACCAGATAAAGGATCTGAACCTAGAACTCCTGAATCCAATACCATTGCTATTTCTTTCTTCTTTCCTCCCTCCCTCTCTCTTCTTCCTTCCTTCCTTCCTTCCTTCCTTCCTTCCTTCCTCCCTCCTCCCTCCTTTCTTTCTTTCTTTCTTTCTTTCTTTCTTTCTCTCTCTCTCTCTCTCTCTCTCTCTCTCTCTCTCTCTCTCTCTCTTTCTTTCTTTCTTTTAAATTTAAACCCTTACCTTCTGTCTTAGAATCAATACTGATTAATGGCTCTAAAACAGAAAAGCAATAAGGGCTAGAAAATGGGGGTTAAGCGACTTGCCCAGGGTCACACAGTTCAGAAGTGTCTGAGGCCAGATTTGGAGCTAGGACTTCCCATCTCTAGACCTGGCTTTCAATCCACTGAGCCACTTACCTGCCCCCAAAGCTATTTCTTACTTCATATTTGAATGTTTTTGCCTAGGAGTAGAGTGAGGGAGAGCACAGAGAATTGGAGGGAACCAATCCGTCAGCAAGGTATCTAGATGGTACAGCAGACCGAGAACCAGGTTTAGAGTCAGGAACACCTGAGTTTAAATCCTGCCTTGGGTATTTGCTAGATGTGTGACCCCAGGCTAATCGCTTCATTTTTCCTTCATCTCCCATTTTACTTATCAGTAAAATGAAGGAGTTGGCCTTGATGGCTTCCAAAACCCCTTGGTCTATTGTTATTCTTCAGTCACATCTGACGCTTCATGACCCCTTTTCTCTTAACAAAGATAGTAGAGTGGTTGTGCATAAATGGAGATTCTGAACCTTGGACTTCATCCCCCATAAGTCCCTTCATTGATTTTCCCCCTTTTTATCCACAAATTATTGCAATTTATATGTTGATTATGTTTTTTTATGATCCACTGGGGAGACTGGTCTCCCAAAGGATCACAGGGGGTATGTATAAATGGAGATTTTGAACCTTGGACTTCACCCCCCATAAGTCCCTTTGATTGTCCAAGGATTGGGTCTATTTTATTTTGAAACTGAGTTAATCGATTTCTGGTGACCATACCTTAAATATCTAGTCTCCCCTCTTACAATTGGCCATCTCCTTCTCCAGCTCATTTAACAGATGAGGAAACTGAGGCAAAGAGGGTTAACTGACTTGCCCAAGGTCACACAGCTAGGAAGTGTCTGGAACTAGATTTAAATTCAGGAAGAAGTGTTTCTGATTCCACATCTGGTACTTAATTCGCTGGACCACCTAGATGCCCCAATTGGTCGATTATTGTGATATTGTCAATCATGTGACTTGTTTACAGAGTGCCGACTTGGTTCCCTAAAAAGAGCCCAGCAATAGGAGATGGGAAACCTGATTCTGAGTCTCCATTCTAAGTAGATGACAATGGGCAACTCCCCTTCTCAGCTGCTGTCAAACGGCGATGGAAATCCCTGCTTTGACTATTGCACCGTCGTCTCCTAAGCACCAAATGAGACCAAAGATGGGAAACTGTTTCATCAAAACATCAAGGGCTGTACAGATGGGAGGTAGCAGTTCTTGTTATTACCCATAATTTTATTATTCCATAATGCTGCTGCCGAGAATGAAGTCTGGTCTCCCAAGCTCTCCAGACAGACATCTGAGGGATGAGGGAATGAGTGGCGGCCTTCCTCCAATCCAGCGGTTTTCCAGAATCTCCAAGAAATTTCCATTTCCTCTTGGAAGATTCAGTATTTTGCCGGAACTATGGGCTATTTATTAATTTTTTTTTAACTTTCAGAGAAGGAGAAATGAATTTGAAAGGCTCCTTCCAACTGTTTACCCCTGAGGGGAACAGAGGCTTTATTAATAATAAATGCAACAATATCCAGGACACTGCTCATCAATCAGAGTTGGCCGCCTTGGCCATGGGAGGGGGACTCGGGATCTCCAAGCCCCTGTTAAGAAGAAGCAATTATGGGATATTGGAGTGGGGGAGGGAAAGGCTCCCTTAGGAGACAATGACATGTAGACTCAGGAAGACCTGGAGGGGCCTGAGCCCTATTGGTCTATGGGAGGATGAGAGGTGGGAACGACACTCGGTCCTGTAGCATGGACTTCTGGGAATATCTCTGTGGGGAAGGTGGCAGGGGTGGGGGGGAATAGTGCTCCGAATGGGGACTGTGATTAAAAAGGGGACAGACATCTCCTCCCTCCTTTCCATCTGGCCGAATGCACCTTCCTTATGGTCTTTGCCTGTCGTCCTCCCGAAATAGCTTTCTCTTTCCTTGTTCTCCTTTCTTTCATCTCACTCTGTCCCACTGGCCTTTCTAAATATTTATTTAATATTATCCACAGCCGACTGGTTTGGGAATTGAAGGTAATAACAGCCCCAAGCAGGAGGAGAGTGGAGAGAGGCAGTGCTTAACGCGCTGACCCGATGGGAGACCTGGAGCTGGAAGGGTCAGGGAACTTGTGGAGATTTGTAGAAGAGAAGAAAATAAAAATAGGAGAGACGCCCAGGAGGGGGCCCAAAGCTCTTTCAAGTGGTCCTGCTGCAGGGATCTCTGGGGAGAGGCTATTTTGGGGTTTGGACACTGACCTCTGTGTGTGTACCCCATGGCCCTCTCCCTGCCTTGTAGTGGCAGAGAAGAGAGTTTCCTGGCTTGAGAACTGTCAGTGGCCCCATCCCACCCCCTCAAATCAAGCACTCCCAGGACCTAGGACAGGGTCCTTAACCACAGAATCGTAGGTTCATAGAGCCAGAACTAGAAGGGAGCTCAGACGGCTGCTGGTCTACCCCTTCATTTTACAGATGGGGAAACTGAGGCCAAGGAAGGTGAAGTGACTTAGTATCAAAGGATCATAGATCTAGAGCTGAATTAGAATTCAGAGATCATCCCTCTTGTTTTATAGATGGGGAAACTGAGGCCAAGCGAGGTGACATGACTTAATATCAAGGGATCATAGATCTAGAGCTAAATTAGAATTCAGATATGGAAATATGCTTTAAAAGATAATATATGTATAACCCAGTGGCATTGCTTGTCAACTCCAGGAGGAGGGAGGGAAGAGGGGAGGGAAAGAACATGAATCATGTAACCCTGGAAAACTTATGTGTAAATTTGTGACTGGAATAAAATAAAGATAAAATTGCATTGGAATTCAGAGATCATTTCTCTATTTTACAGATGGAGAAACTGAGGCTAAGTGAGGTGAAGTGACTTAGTTTCATAAGATTACAGATCTAGAGCTAAATTAGTTCAGAAATTATCTCTTTCATTTTACAGATGAGGGAACTGAGGCTGATGGAGATGGACAAATCCTCCACAGCCACACAGACAAAATTTAACCCCAGATCCAGAGTAATTCCAATATGAATTGGCCTTTGACTCAACTCATCCCTTGCCCCCATCATCCTAGGCTCAAGGCAGAAAAGTAGCCACAGCAGTCCTGGACACCATCTGCAGGTGGGCTTCCCACAGCCCACTCTCATTGATACTGACTTCTAGAACAGTTACAATTGCAGCCAAGGGAAGGGAGAGGGGCTTACGAGGTGCCAGTCCAAGGATTCTTAGCTTTGTTTGTGTCACAGAGCCCTTGGATAGTCCAGGGAAACTTATGGACCCCTTCTCTAAATCTCATTGTTGCTGCTGTGATGTTTAAGTCATAAATGAGCGGGGAGCTCACTGAGGTGGCTCAGGGGATGGAGAGTCAGGCCTAGAGATTTGGGAAGTCCTCTGTTCCAATCTGGCTCAGACACTTCCTAGCTGGGTGACCCTGGGCAAGTCACTACGCCCCCTTTGCCTAGCCCTTACCACTCTTCTGCCTTGGAACCAATACATAATATTGATTCTAAAGTGGAAGGTAAGGGGTTAAAAAAATAAAAATAAAATTCACAATTGAAGGAAAGGCTAAGTTTCTGTTAAAGATGAATGAAAATAAAGATGTTGGGTTTTCCCCCTATCCACATTCACAGATCCCTAAAATCTAAGCATGGACTCCTGGGTGGGGAAGGGGGCTTTGGAGCTTGGATTATAAACCTTGGTCTAGTCCTTTAACCCTGTTTGCCTCAGTTTCCTCATCTGTCAAATGAGTTGGAGAAGGAAAAAGTAAACCATTCCAGTATCTAGCAGTATGATCTTGGCCAAGTCATTTAACCCTGTTTACCTCAAATTTCTCATCTTTTGAATGAACTGGAAAATGAAATGGTAAACACTTCCAATATCCAGTTGTGTGACCGTGGGCAAGTAACTTAAACCCTGTTTGCCCTAATCTCCTCATCTGTTCAAATAAGCTGGAGAAGGAAATAGAAAACCATTCTAGTATCTAGATGTGACATGCATGACCTTAAGTGGGGTGAACTGCCTCACAGAATTCCACAGACCCCCCAGAACTCCAGGTGAGGGGGCAGTTGGGGCAGTTAAGAATGTGGGTATAAAAGCAGGACATCCAACTTGGCAAACTCACTCTTTGGGGAGCTGGGTGGCTGGGAAAGGAGTAGGAACTGCTTCTTCTCAGCTAGTTTATCTCTAACCTCAGGGAGCAAGGTGTTTCTTTGCTGATTACTCCATACAGACTAAACTAGGCTGTGAGCACTGTGAAAATACCTTATATGCAGTATTCCAGTCAATCTCTAATAATATAGATCTACAATCAAGATTACCTTCATCATCTTAAACTTGATAACATTAGATTTAAGAGAAAGTTTAGTTTGTGAGGGAGTTAGGGGAATAAGTTTATTTAAAGGCATTCCCCTCTGGGGGGATTGCTGTTTCTGTCAATATCCTGAAGATACTAGATAGTTTTACCTCACCCTCCATCCTAAAATTATCCTTCCTTCCCTATTTCTTTGAATTAATAAATCTCTTCCCTTGTTAAGTTTGTGGGGTGTGAAGAGTTATATCTTCCAGATTTACCAACCCAATTCTTACATTACCTAAGTCAAAGCTTCATCCAGGCAAACTCTGAGCATAGCTGTAATCCAGAGTGCAGGACTGCTGTTTGAAGTAATCCTGAGCACTTAATCTATCTGGGGCTTTAGGAATAATCTTCCAACAGTGGAAGTTGCTAGCTTCTGTGGGATTATTCCCTATCTGTCAGCCAATTTAGCTCTGAGATAGCCAAGTCCAAATAGCCTCCATTCTTGGTCAAAAAGGGATTCTGTTATAATAGTTTACAGGGGCAGCAACTGCCAAAGAGGGGGGAGGAGAAAAAATTCTATCCACTCACTCCCCTCCCCCTGCTAGTCCTTCCAACTTAACCTCTGCTGTGACTCCATTGCTTAACCATTGCCAACTGGACCCATCTTTATACCATGGGGAAATCACTTACTCTTGTTTGCCTCAGTTTCCTCATCTGTCAAATGAGATAGAGAATGACACGGCAGACCACTCCAGAATCTCTTCCAAGAAAACCCCAAACTCTGTTTGCCTCATCTGTTGAGTGAGCTGGAGAAGGAAATGGCAAACCATTCTGGTATCTAGATGTGTGATTCTAGGAAAGTCACTTAACCCTGTTTACCTCAGTTCCCTCATCTGTCAAATGAGATGAAGAAGGAGCTGGCAGAGCACTCCAGTATCTCTGCCAAGAAAGCCCCAAGCCCCATTTGCCTCAGTTTCCTCATCTGCTGACTGAGCTGGAGAAGGAAATGACACACATTTCTAGTATCTAGCTATGTGACCCTGGGCAAGTCATTTAACCCTATTTTGTCCTAATTTCCTCATCTGTCAAATGAGCTGGAAGAGGAACTGGCAGGCCACTCCAGTATCTATGCCAAGAAAACTCCAAATGGAGTCACAAAGACTCAGATAGGACTGAAAATGACTGGACAATGAGGACAATCTCAGAGGAAAGGCTCTAACTGCTAGGAAGGCAAGGAGAGGCCTCTTGCAGCCACTGGGATTTGAGCCAAGTATTGAAGGAAACCAGAGAAGGCTAAAGGTGGATGTGAAGAAGGACAGGACTCCAGGTATGGAGGACAGCCAGAGCAGGGGCCCAGTGTGGGAGGAACCGGCCAGCGGGGCTGGATCTTGGAGTAGGTGGAAGGCAGTAAGACATCAGAAGACTGATAAGATAGGAAGGGCCAAGTTTGTGAAGGGCTTTAAATGCCCCCAAAGAACATTTTAAACTTGATACTGGGGTAATAGGGAGCCACAGGGGTTTATTGAGGAGGTTTATTTAGGAAAATCTCATAGACGGTTGAATGGAGGATGAATTGGAGTGGGAAGACCAACCAATGGGCACTCTCTTGGTCCCACAGAATCTCAAGCTCCTAGTGGGGAGTCAGGAGAATGGCCATCCTCTAAGGGAAATCCCTAGGCCCTAGGAGTCTCCGACATTCTTAAATTATGTATTAATAATATAATTATTATGATATAATTATAATTATATTATTGTGTTATTACGGGGAGTATTCTTAATGACAATCACAATGGCAGGGGATGGACAGCCAAGAGAGCACAGAGAATAACTGGAAGAGGATCCAGACACAGGATCTTCTCTGCTTCCCTTGGCTTCCCATATGGCAGCCTCTGAAACTCCTGCAAAGTTTTCCCCACTGGAGGTCCGTGTGTACCACCATCCAGTGCCCAGGGCCCCCCGTTAGCCCTCAGTCCCCAGCTAGGATCCCGGCCACCTCAAGTCCCTGACTGCTCTGACTCCTGTGAGCAAGGCTGGGGCCCTGAGAAGCCATTAAGATGCAATTATTACAGAGTCAGACGCTCCAAATTGATCTCTTGGTTACTCAGCAGCTGCAACCATGGTGACGGCCTGGGCTCAATTACACACCTCTCTCTGTTCTTTAAAGATTTCAGGGAAGGAAAATCACAGCCGAGGGAGGAAGAAGGAGGGATGGAGAGCGACAGAGAGAGGCAGAGACCCACGGGAACAGGGAGGCCCGCAGAGAGACACAATGGTAGAGAGATAGGCACAAGAGGTAGACAAACAGAAGAAGGAGTGAGAGATGGAGGGGGGGTAAGAGAAAGAGAGAGAGAGAAAGACAGAGACAGAGACAGAGACAGAGAGAGAGAGAGAAAGACAGAGACAGAGACAGAGAGAGAGAGACAGAGAGAAAGAGAGAGAGACAGAGAGAGAGAGAGAGAGAGAGAGAGAGAGAGAGAGAGAGAGAGAGAGATTGAGATTGAGTTCCAGGGAGAGGAAATCACCAAGCCAGGCAGAATTCTGCCTTCTTCATTCAGTTTAACTCAAAGAACATTTGTAGGCTCCTACTGTGTGCAGAGCTCTGTCCTTGGTGCTAGCTAAGATAACACTTTCTGGAAGGAGGATGGAAAGATACACCCAGAGCTAACTATACCACGTTGATTGATTACATGAAGGACAGAAGGTCACTTGAAATGACAGGGTGAAGTCATTCCCAGCAGATCTGATTAGTGAAGGCTTCATGGAGGAGGCAGCATCTATGGGAGATGACTCTCATGCTGCTCTGCTCTGGTTAGATCACTACTAGAATACTGCATTTGGTGCCAGGGGACACATTTTTGCAAGGGCATCGACAGAGTGGGTCATGTCTATAGGAGGGTGATAAGAATGACCTCGCCCTGTGAGAACTGGTTTAAGGAAGTGGAGATCCTTTATTATTGTCTTTAGGTATTCAAAGGGCTAAAACATGGAAGAAAAATTTGCTTGGTTTTGCCTAGCTCTAGAAGGCAAACCATAGAGTATTGTAGGAAAGTTACAAGATGGCAAATTTAGGGTTGATATTTTTGCTTTTATTGTATTGATTTATTTTTAAACACTTTCCTTCTATCTTAGAACGAAGACTGTGTATTGGTCCCACGTCAGAAGGGCCATTAAGAGCTAGGCAATGGATGTTATGACTTGCCCAGGGACACCCAGTTAGGAAGTGTTTGAGGTCACATTTGAACCCAGGTCCTCCTGTCTCTAGACCTGGCTCTCAATCCACTGAGCCACCTACCTGCTCCCAACATTTTTGTTTTTAAACCCTTATCTTCTGTTTTAGAATTAGTACTAAGTCCTGGCAGAAGAATGGTGAGGGCTAGGCAGTGGGGGTTAAGTGATTTGCCCAGGATCAGACAGCTAGGCAGTATGAAGGTCACATTTGAACCCCGGACCTCCCATCTCCAGACTTGCCTCTCTATCCACTGAGCTTCCTAGTTGTCTAACACTAAAATTTCATTTATTTATTTATTTTCAACAATTACTTATAATAATAAATTTCCACACAAGTTTTCCTAAGTTATGTGATTAAACTTATTTCATTCCCTACCTTCCATTCTGTTCTCCTCTCAGTGCTGGCAGGCACTTTAATCTGGGTCGTACGTGTATTATCATGTATAATATATTTCCATCTTGTTCATTTTTGTGAGTAATCTTATAAAACTCAAACCCCAAAACATAAACATACATAAAAAAAACAGAAAAATCATCTGCTTGGATCTCCATTCCAATTCCAACAATTCTTCTTCTGGAGGTGGAGAGCATTCTCTATCCTAAGTCCCTCAGAACTGTCCTGGATCATCGCATTGCCGGTAATAGCTAAGTCTATTACAGTTGATCATTCTATAATATTGCTATTGCTGTTTAATGTTTTCTTGGTTCTGCTTATTTCACTCTGCATCAGTTCATGTAGGTCTTTCTAGCTCTTTCTGAAATCATCCTGTTCATCATTCCTTATAGCACAAAAGTATTCCATTAGCATCATATACCACAATTTGTTCAGCCATTCTGTAATTGATGAACATCCTTCAATTTCCAATTCTTTGCCATCACAAAAAGAGCAGCTATAAATATTTTTGTATAAGTAGGTCCTTCTCCCCCACCCCCTTTTTTTTAACTCTTTGGGGATACAGACCTAGTAGTGGTATTACTAGATCAAAGGGGTATTGTCTTATAGCCCTTTGGGCATAATTCCAAATTGCCCTCCAGAATGGTTGGATCAGTTCACAACTCCACCAATAATGCACTAGTGTTTCAGCTTTGCCACATCCCCTCCAACATTTATTGTTTTCTTTACTGTCATATTGGCCAATCTGATAGTTATGAGATGGTACCTCAGCATTTCAATATTTTATTAAAAAGCAAAAACTTTCCTGACAATTAGAGCTGCCCAATCAAATAATATGTAATAACAATTATCAAATTGGGCCCCAAAGAAGGAATCTATGATTTCTTAACTGCTTGTGGAGGTTGGGGATTATTGGTGTGGAACATTATACACGCTATCAGGATAATTGGTTAGTTTAGACTTAATTGAAAGAGGAATTAGAGTCGTTATTGGCCAGAGAAGAATCAAAAAGTAGTAAATATTTATTGATTACCTGCTGAGAGGTATGTAGACAACTTTTGATCAATCTGATAACAATAGGAGAAAGGTCTATAGTCTTCCCAAGGCAGGTATCCAAGACATAACAAAAAACCTCCCAAGATTTAATGAAACAGATGATACCTCTCCATTTCTTATGTTTCATCTGGGGACAAATGATACTTCCATTAGGGACCTAAACTAAAAAGTGTTGTCAGTGACATGTTGGGCAAGGAACTGAAACCCATTGCACATTAAAGACAAGAGATGTAGAAGAAAAAATAATAATTTGGGGACTCAACAGCTAGCTAAGAAGGTTCTCTGAGAAGGGGACTCAAACTTCTGGTCTACAGCTTAAAATAGAAGGTTGACAGATCCCTGGCCAGAGATGGAGTGTACCTAGCAGAGGCTTATGATTGGCCCATAGTTTTGGATGGGTATACCTTATTCAAAAGAAACGGGGTGGGTAAAGGGGGTTGGGAGGGAGAACCCATATATTAAGAAGGCATACTCCTGTGAATAAATCTGAGAACCAAAGAGAGGGAGCTAAGATATTTGGGTGAACGTCAATGGAGGAAGAGACAGAAGTCATTAGCATGCATTAAACCACCTGGACAGAAAAAGGAAATGATAAAAAGTTTGGGAAATAAATCACAAGCTTAGCAGAGAGGAATGACATAGCACTGACAGGAGACTTCAATTATCCAGAAATCTCCTGCCAGCCATTTTTGTTTCGTTGTTCCAGGATGATTCCAAGATTATCCCGCTAAGCAGAGAAAACAGAAGCAAAGAATTTAAGTAGTCCTTTCTTGGTATTATGTCATAATCATCCCATTTACCTCAAGCAAAGAAAATCCTATCCCTTCCTTTGTTTCTCCTTTTTTCCTCCCATAAAGATTAAACATGTGAGCACAACACACACATACACACACACACACACACACACACACACACACACACACAAAACATGCTAGGCTTGGCTCATTTCAGCTTTGACATTCCTGATGTTATTTTTACAGGTCAATGCCACACTCTTATAGACATTCTCTGTTACCTGCACTTGCTTTCATATTCCGTAAATTTCTTCTTAAAAATGAAGTTAGGTGGAGAGTTTCCTGTGCATCCATATCCATTTCTTGAGACATTTTCTATTTTTCCTCTTTATTGTAATGGTTCCCCTTGGCATCTTCAGTATTTAATTCATAAGCCTTTCCCATCCTTCCTACATTGATTGCTCCTGTAGTGTTTTATGAGCTGCTACCCATATGTCTTCTGAATCTTTTGAAATAAAAATTTCCAAATTTTATGTACATGTAAGACCATATTTGAATTTTTAGCTCTGTACTGCGAGATTGAGGAAGAACTAGACACTATTTTTCCATCCCAGCAATCAGTACCTCCTTATTAATGAGAATACTATCCAGTGCAGGAACGTTGGGACACTAATACCCTGTTGGAAGAGTTGTAATCTGATCCAATTGTTCTGGAAAGCATTTTGGAACTATGTTTGAAGGACTCTAAAACTTTTGCTCCATTAATACCATTACTAGATCTGTATCCCAAATGGATCAAAAAAAGGGGGAAAGGACCTATTTGTACAAAAACATTCATTATGGTTCTTCTTGTGATAGCAAAGACTTGGAAGTTGAGAGGATGTCTATCAACTGGGGAATGGCTGAATAAGCTGTGGTTTATGATGGTGATGGAATACTCTTGTGCTATAAGAAATGACAAGCAGGATGATTTCTGAAAAATCTGGATAGACTTACATGAAAAGATGCAAAGTGAACTAAGCAGAACCAGAAGAACATTTGTACACAGTGACAGCAATAGTTCTTGATGAACAACTGTGAATGACCTAGTTATTCTCAGCAATGCAGTGATCCAAGACAATCCCAGAGCCTCATGATGAAAAATGCCATCTGTCCTCTGAGAAGGAACTGATGGAGTCTGAACGCATATCATATTTTATGTTCTCTCTTCTTCTTCATTTGAGATCTCTTCTACAAAATGATTAATATGGGAAAATGTTTTCTAGGATTGCACATGTAAGATCTATATCAGATTGCTTACCATCTCAGAGAGAGGGGGAGAGGAGGGAGAGAGTGCAGAAAGAAGGGTCAGAAGAAGGGACAGAATTTGGAACTCAAAACTTTAAAAAATGAAATTATTTTTTCATGTAATAGGAGGAATAATAAAATATTATATTTATAAAGGAGATGATATCATCCAGAATATAATTTCTATATATTAGTTCTTCCATCTTTTGAAGAATGAAATCATCATTAAGGCAAATCAGGAGCTTATTAATGTCTCTGTTTTTGACTGAGAGTGAACTACAGGAGATTTCTGGATAATTATAGTCTCCCATTACTTCTATATCAGGAATTCTTGAACTTAGAGTTATGAGGAAACACTCAAAGCTGATGCAGCCTCCAAAATCAGCCTTTCTCTGATAGGTGGCTAGAATCTCGGGTCATGCTGTCTAGGGAATTCAGAATCACCTCTCCCCCAAACACTGCACAGAAGTGGTTGGGATCCAGTAAGCAAAGTCCTTGCACTCTTGAGTCATGCTTCAACTAAGCACATGCTTCTTATTGCACAGGAGATGGAGAATCCCACTTACATTTTGCCCCCCAATATGGTACTCTGGAAGAGACAAAAAGGAAAGGGGAAAATTCTAGTCCTCAAGAGTTGAGAACTAAGAACTAAGAGCTGAGTTCTTCTTCTGGAGCTGACTCTTCAGTGTTGGCCAACTTAACTCTTTTGACTAGGATGGTTCCTCCATTTTTAAATTCTCACTCTCTATCAGATGACCAGTTGGATAAAAAATGGGATGCAGGGTAAATCCATCATCTTCCAACTCCTTGGATGTTTCCTAGCCCTTTCACATGAGAACACAACTACTCAAAGTCTAATAGCTTTACAAATTGCAAATGAACCATTCCGAGTTTGAGTAGGGCAATGAACGAAAGTCTTTGCACCATTGGTTCCTTACATCTAAGGGCCATCTGAATAGAGGTGGCAGTGGAAGCCAAGGGAGAAGATGCCAAAGGACAAAGAGAAGGACAGAACCTTGGGGAATACCTATGTTATGGAATAGTAAAGAGAATGAGGATAATACAAAGAAGTTTGAGGACAGGTGAGAAGCCTAGGAAGAGATTCAAGAAACAACAGAATATCAGAACAGGGAGCAAAGTTAGAGGTCATCTAGTCCAACCTCTTTGTTTTTCAGCTATGGAAACCAAGGTCAATAGATGGGAAATGACTTGCCCAAAGTCATATGGAGAGTGATCAACAGACCCTGGTGTCCTGACTACTCATCAATGAGATTACCTTGAAAATTTCTTCCTCTGACCTACCTCACTCCTTGAGATTTATACCATTAGCATTATTCTTTTGGGTTAAGGAATGGAAAGTTCTTATAGAGACATAAATATTTCCTTCAAGAGGCAAGAGAATGACCAACTCGCAAGTGAACTACAAGCTCACAAGGACTAAACAGTACAATGCACGAGATCATCTGCTAGCTTAATAGCAGTATAATGTCCAGAAACAAGAAGGTAACAGTCTCACTGTCCCCTGCCCTGGTCAGACTGACCCTGGAGAAGTATGTTCATTTCAAGGAAATTCAACTCACTATTTTAAAAAGGATTGTGTGTGTGTGTGGGGGGGAACAGCTGGGTGGCTCAGTGGATTGAGAGCCAGGCCTAGAGATGGGAGGTCCTAGGTTCAAATCTGGCCTCAGACACTTGCTAACTGTATTACCCTGGGCAAGTCACTTAAGCCCCATTGCCTAGTTTTCCCACTCTTCTGCCTTGGAACCAATTCACAGTACTGATACTAAGGTGGAAAATAAGGGTTTTTACTGGAGGAATTCCATGTGAACTGGAAAGATCTCCAGGAACTGATGCAGAGTGAAAGGAGCAGAACCAGAAGAACATTGTACACAGACGGATACACTGTGGTAAAATAGAATGTAATGGACTTCTGTACTAGCAGCAATGCAATGACCCAGGACAATTCTGAGGGATTTATGGAAAGGAACACTACCCACATTCAGAGGAAGAACTACAGGAGAGGAAACACAGAAGAAAAGCAACTGCTTGAACACATGGGTTGAGGCGGACATGACTGGGGATGTAGACTCGAAATTACCACACCAATGCAACTATCAACAATATGGAAATAAGTCTTGATCCATGACATATGTTAAAACCAGTGGAAATGTGCATTGGCCTTGGGGGGGGGGAGGGGGGATGAAGGGGAAAGTAAGAGCATGAATCATGTAACCATGTTAACTTTTCTAAAAAATAAATATTACTAAATGTTTAAAAAAAGAAAAGAAGGGTTTTTTAAAAATAAGAATAAATAAATGCAAATAAAAAAGATATAAAAAAGCTGGAGAATTTCTGAAATCAGTTGAATAGGTGAACAAAGGGTCTTGAGGTCATAGCATGTAAGGGTTGTAATGGGAACTTTTTATTCTTTGTTTTTATTCATTTTCATCATATAGGGTTCAGTCATCCCTTCAGCAACTTTTGGCTAACTGAAAGCCTATCTTTTGTTAATATTAACCTCACACAGCATAAAAGTTTACTATCTGTTTAATTTAATGCAATTAATATCTTTTGTTGTTTTAGTCATTTTCAGTCCTGTTTGATTTTTCATGACCCCACTTGGATCTTTTTTTCTGACAAAGATACTTATTGGTTTGCCATTTCCTTCTCCAGTTCATTTGGTAGATGAGTAAATTAAGGCAAACAGGGCAAAGTAACTTGTCCCCGGTCACCCAGCTGGTAAGTGTCTGAAAACCCCAGTCCCTATACTCTAGCCACTAGCCTACCATGTACTAATTCAGGCTTTTTTTTTTTTTTTTAATAAAGACCATCTCATTTGTTCCTTATAGCAATCCTGGAAAGTAGGTGCCTTTATCCCCATTTTATAGTTAAACAAACTGAGTCTAATAGAGATTCAATGACTTGCCCAGGTTTGCACAGTTAAATAAGTGTCTGAGTCTAGATTTGAACTGAAGAATAAGAGTTTGTCTAATTCCACATCCAGTTCTCTATCCACTGTGCCACTTATTCATCCCACTAATTAATATCTTCTTAATTTTATTTAGTTTATTTAGTTTTGTTGCCCACATTTACAGTGTATCAGTCCCTGGTCAAGACACTTTCCTAGCATGGCCTTGTGTCTAAGGATCCCAGGATTTAAGCTCCAGGGCTTTTCCCCAGGAAATATCCTCCAGCCTCAATATTCATCCTTGTAATAGACATTGCTAAGGAGCATCAGACTTCAGTGCAGAGGACCTGGGTTTGAATCCTGGCTCTGTTGCTTCCTAGCTGTGTGACCTTGGACTAGGTACTTTCTCTCTCTCTGGGTTCCCAATTGTCTGCTCTTTAAAATAAAGTCAAATACTCTTCTAAAGTCAAGTTTAGCTCAAACTCTATGATCCTGTGATCCCACTGGCAGCTAGGGGGCACGGTGGATAGAGCAGTGACCCAGAATTAGGAAGATTTGAGTTCAAAATTTGAGTTAAAAACTCAAACACTTACTAGCTGTGTGACCCTGGGCAAGTCACCTAACTTTGCCTCAGTTTCCTCAAATGTAAAGGGAGGATAATAATAGCCTCTATCTCCCAAGGGGGTTGTGAGGAACAAATGAGATAATATTTGTGAAGTGCACAGCACTGTGTTTGGTACATAGTAGGTGATTAAGAATTGTTTCCTTTTCTTCCTTCCACTGGAAGAAAGGAAGAGAATATGTAGTTGGAGGGGCTACCTAGATTTCTCTGAAGCCCCTCAGTTTCTAGCGCCTCCTAGCCATCCCCCCATAGCTACCATGACCTCGTATCTGTACAGGTTTTATATAACTATACAAACATGTTGTCTCCCCCATTAGAATGTAAATTCCTTGAGGGTAAGGGATGGTTTCACTTTATCTTTGCATCCTCTGGCCCGGGCAAAGTGCTGGCACATGAATAAATACCTCTTGGTTGATTGGGTTATCAGCTTGGACTGCTTGGACAAAACTCAAACTAATACTCCCTTCCCCCCAAAATAGCTTTTTGTCTGAATTTATTTCCTCCCCTAGTATCTGGAAAAGTATCTTTTACACTGTTTTTCTTCCTTCTTTTTGGCCCCGAAGCAATGATAAATCATCACTTATTTAGAACAAAGTCATTCCCATGGTGCAGCTGCATAGTATTTTGGGAAATAAAACCCTGGCATCTTAACTTGGGAGGTTCCCACTCAGGAGGCCTTCACAGGCTTGGATTGTCACTTTGCCTTCAGGAGCCCCTGGAAAGGAGTTGGGGGTCCTTGAGCAGATTGGAATTTAGCTCCCTTACCGGCCCCATCCTGCTCCTGGGTCTAGCCCAAGTCCCTGCTTAGGGTTCTTAACCTGGAACATTAACTTTAACTTGTCTTTCCCTTCCCTTCTCCCTTCCCTTCTCCCTTCCCTTTCCCCCTCCCTTCTCCCTTCCCTTCTCCCTTTCCTTCTCCCTTCCCTTTTCCCCTCCCTTCTCCCTTCCCCTTCCCTTCCCTTTTCCCTTCCCTTCCCTTTTCCCTTCCCTTCTCTTTTCCCTTCCCTTCTCTTTTCCCTTCCCTTCCCTTCCCTTCCCTTCTCTTTTCCCTTCCCTTCCCTTCCCT
>NC_058133.1:500273626-500285156 GCF_016433145.1 Gracilinanus agilis | reverse complement strand
TATATTAGATATATGTCATGCTGTATTATATACTATATAATTATTATATGCCATATCTTATATCTTATATATACTATTTATGTTATACTATAATACATTATATATATTCTGTATTCTATATAATTGTATATATAGTATGAATTTATTATATACTATATATTTAGTATATATAATACTATATATTTATATATAATACTTTATATAGTATATATAATACTCTATATAATATATACTATAATACATTATAGTTTTATATTTATATTTTAGTTTTTATATTATTTTGATTTATTTATATTATACTTATTTGTAAAATAAGTATATACTTATTTGTAAAACAAGTATAATATGTAAACATTTATAATATATGGTATATTATATATACTATACTATAATATATCATAGTTACTGTATATAATGTATATATACTATATAATAAACATAGAAGGAGAGAAACCAAAGAAAGAGGGATGGATAATAAGATGTAAAATATAAAATAAGTATAATATAAATTTATAATATATGGTATATTTTATATACTATACTATTGTATATAATAAATATATAAATACATAGTATATATGATATGTACTATATTATAATATATACTACATTATATAGCTAGGTGGCTCAGGGGATTCAGAGCTAGACCTGGAGACAGAATTCTGAATTCAAATGTGGCCTCAGGAACTTCCTAGCAATGTGACCCTGGACACTCGTCTCTCCACTTGACCCCCAGTACTTAACCCTTACTGGTCTTCTGCCTTGGAACTGATACTTAGCAGTTTAGTATGAGTTTATTTTAAAAATAAAACAAATACGGAGTCATTATTATTATTTATTGAGCAGAGAACTAACCTGCTGACATCTGTGCTAAAGAAAATATTATTTCGATAGCATAAGGAGCGTGGGCAAGAGTGGGGAGACATAGAGAGAGGCAGAGAGGCCAGTCAGGAGGTTGTTGCAGCAATCCGGATGAGATGTGGCAAAAGTCTGAACTAAGGTGGCAGCTATGTGAGTAGAGACTTGGGGGTTGGATGTGGGGACATTGTGGAGGGAGAAGCCAGAAGCCCCAGCAGCTGACTGGGTATGTGGGATGAGGATGAGTAAGGTGTCTCAATGTATACCTGGGAATTAGAAGGAGGAGAGGGGTTTTTTGGTGGGGGGAGGGCTATATTGTGTTCTACTTTAGACATGTAGAGCTTGAGTTGTCTCTGGAATGTCCAGATTTAGTGTCCAGTAATATGCAGTTGGTAATGGGCGACTGAAACTCAAGGAGAGTCTGAGGCTAGTTGTAGAGATCTGGGAAAGACCTGCAGAGAAGTGAAAGTTAAACCCATCTGGCTGATGAAGTGACCAAGAGAAAAAGTATAAAAGAAAAGGGCCCAGGACACAAGCTTGTGGAAACCTCAGAGTTAGGGAATGTGGTATGGATGATTAATCTCCAAAGGAGATGGAGGAGTGGTCAGATGGGTAGGAGAATTAGCAGGTGTGAAATCCCAGAGAGGAGAGGCTTGTTGAGAAAAAGGTGGTCAGCAATGTCAGAGGCAGCAGAGAGTCCAAGAAGGGTGAGGACTGGGAAAAGACCATCTCATCTGGCAATTCAGAGATAATTGGTGTGACCCTGGACAAGTCACTTAACCTCCACTGCATAGCCCTTATTTCTCTTCTGCCTTGGAACCAATACACAGTATTGATTCTAAGACAAAAGTAAGGATTAAAAAACAACAAAAAAACAAAAAAAAAAGATCACTGACAACTTTGGAAGAATGGTATCAGTTGAGTGACGAAGTCAGATGAAGGAAGGGGGAAGAGGAGAGAAAGTGAGAGCCCCTGGGAGCCTCTGGCCTGATGGGGGAGCCAAAGCCCTTGCTCTTAGGGACCTCTGGGTCTGATAAAAGGGGAAATGTCCCCATTTCCTTGGGGGATCCCTGCTGGGATGGCTCTAACCTGATTTGCTCAGTGACTCCTTCCTTACCACAAACTACTTGGGAGATAGAATGATGGACCTTGGATTGGCTTCCTGAGGAGGTAAAAGGCCCAAAAGCAAGCTTGGCAGTTAAATATTAAGCTTCCCCTCCCAGACACTCAGACTTCCCTCAGGACAAGTTGGCCCCCAGTTCTTTGCCTAGCACCTTGCCCAAGAAATCCTGAGCTTCTGTTTTGGTCTCTAAGACCTCTAGACCTGCCCTGGGATCCTCTCAGCGACTAGGCTGTGGGGACCAAGTCCCTGAGTTGGGAGTTTGTAGATCAAACCTGAATTTGTCCTTAGATTTGTTGGGAAACCAACTGCCCTTTGGGCAAGGGAGGAACTTTGTCCAAGGGAGAGAGTGGAGGAGCCGGGTTAAAGGGACCTGCCCCTCCAGTGCCTCCATTCTCTTTGCTGCTGCCTGCCATACAGACCCCCTTATCACTGGAGGCTCTGATGGCTGACCTGACTGTGAGGTCCAGGGAAAATCCAGCCAGACCCTCTCCCCCATCTTCCCACAAGGGAGGAAAGCCTGGCTGGTTTGGCGAGCCAATAGTTCAGATGGAACTGGCAGTTTTTATTTGGGCTGTGTGCATAGAAAAGTTTATAGACAAACATCCACTCAGTGCCCTGCGGGGAAGAGCCAGGTCACAGTTCTTGGCTGTTAATCCCACTCATTGCCAAGCTTGGGGAGAGTCTCTAGATTGTTAAAGCTGGAAGGGACCTTAAAAGTCATCTGGGGGCAGCTATGTGGCTCAATGGATAATTATCTAGAGATAAGGTCAAATCTGATTTCAGACATTTCCTAACTGTGTGACCCTGGGCAAGTCACTTGACCCCAATTGCCCAGCCCTGACCCACTCTCCTGCCTTGGAACCAATACCCAGTATTGATTCTAAGATGGAGGGTGAAGGTTGAAGGGTGAAGGCCACCACTGAAATTTTACAAAGTGGGAAACTGAGATAGAGAATGGAAATGACTTTTCCAAGGTTACACAGCATGAGGAAGGGGAAACTTGCCCTAAGAAGCCCCTGACACACTCCATGATTGGTCTCAGAAATCCAAGAGAGGGGGGCCGGAAGGATGGACATGGATATTTAAGAATACCTCTTTTGGACTGCTTTATTGCAAAAATGAATAATATGGGAATAGGTATCAAATGATAACATTTTTATAACCCAGCGGAATTGCTTGTCGCCTCTGGGAGAGCAGAAGGAAAGAAAATGTATCATGTAAACATGGAAAAATATTTTAAAAAAATTTTTTAATTAAAAAAAAAAGAAAGAAATACTTCTTTTGAATGCTCTCCACCTCCAGAGAAAGGACTGCTGGAGTCAGAAGTCATATGAAAGCATACAGTTTTTCCGTTTATTTGGGTTTATGTTTTGGTTTTATAAGATTACTCACTTATAAAAATGAACAATATGGAAAAATAAATAAAATTATTAAAAGGGAAAAAAGAAAAAACTTTTTATGTGGGGCAGCCGGGTGGCTCAGTGGATTGAGAACTAGGCCTGGAGATGGCTGGCCTTGAGTTCAAATTTGGCCTCCTATACTACCTAGCTGTGTGACTGTGGGCAAGTCACTTAACCCTCATTGAGCCCAAACTAGCTGGCCCTCTCTTCCAGCTGTCATATGGCCTATTTGTGCCTGACCTGTGATAGAGCTTTCCAAGCTCAGATTGGTCAGATCAATCACATTTGGACACACTATACACTGATCTCAACACTGTGATGGCGTTTTGGTCTCCTTCCAATAAGAAAGGCAACAACCAACCGATTGGTCAGTGTCCTCCCTAAATCGTGGCGTCCTGAACTGAAGAAGACTCTCCCAGATGTGGTCTGCCCACAGCCCATCGTTTCTCCTTCCTGGGAGCTCCATTTCTCTTCATGCTGCCCAGGATTTCAGTACTCTTCCTGGTGGTTGCCTCCTCCCATTGGGCGCTTGGTCCATAAGAGCCAGCAGATCTTTTTCATACAAACTGCTGCCTAGCCATGGCTCCCCCAGCTCCAGAGAACCCTTTTGAAAGGCATCTTGGAGGGGCAACTGGGTAGCTCAGTGGATTGAGAGTCAGGCCTAGAGACGGGAGGTCCTAGGTTCAAATCTGGTCTTAGACACTTCCCAGCTGTGTGACCCTGGGCAAGTCACTTGACCCTCATTGCCCACCCTTGCCACTCTTCTGCCTTGGAGCCAATACACAGTATTGACTCCAAGATGGAAGGTGAGGGTTTAAAAAAAAAAAAGGCATGTTGGTCATCGTGTGACATCTGAGTCATCCCAGCCCCACCTGAGCTATTCCAGACAGGCAGTTGTCACAATCTGTGTTGTGGGCAGGTGTAGACAAAGTCATTCTCCCAAAACATGGTTTTTACTTCTCTTTCTTTTTTAAAACCCATTGCACTCTGTCTTAGAATCAACACTGGGTATTGGTTCCAAGGCAGGAGAGTGGGAGGAGCTAAGCAGTTTGGGGGAAATGACTTGCCCTTAGTCACAAGCTAGGCTGAGGTCAAATTTGAACCCAGGACCTCCCATCTCTGGTCCTGACTTTCAATCCACTGTGCCACCTAGCTGTTTACTTGGCTTTTATTTCTTGCTGCCAGCTGGTTCTTGAGGGAATGCTCAGAGAATACAGTTTATTGATATTTTTATCTCCCTTAGAGTCTAGCACATTGTTCTGTACAGAGCAGGGTGCCTAAAATTTTTGAATGAAGGGAAATACAGTAATGCCTCGCTGACAGGGAGAGAGGGAAGGATTCTCTCTCAATTATAGAAAATTACTCAAATTCAGTTGAATGACTTTGAGGTACAGTAACCGGCTAATAAAGTGTTGCTTAGTAGAGGTCCCTTGGGGACCTGCTTTAATACATAAATAAGTGCTTTGTAATTAGCACATTGATTATCTCCAACTGGGTGCCCTTCTCAAGAGCTTGAAGGCTTTGGTCTCCCGAGTAATTCCATTTCCTTTTCATAGCTCACTTCCTGTTTTGCTTGGTATTTTGCCTATTGGCTTATACACTCCTCAAAGGCAGGGCCTCGTTTTGGTCCTTTTTGGTATTTGCATCTCTGGCACTTAACACAGTAGGTGCTTAATAAATGTCTATTGAATTTTTTTTTTTATTAATCATCAAGCCCATCCTTCCTAGATAGCATAAAGGCCATCTTTAGCTGGAATCTACTTATTACAAGTTCCAAATCTGATTGTATTATAGTGATTTTACTTTAGTTGTTAAGAAGAAAGGTGAGAGAGGCATGATACCATAGAAAGAGCCTGGGATTGGTAGTCAAGAGTTCTGGGTTCAAATCCTGGGTGCTACTAACTTGCTGTGTGATTTCGGTGCCTATTCTTTTTTCTTTTTTTTTTTTTTTTAAACCCTTACCTTCCATCTTGGAGTCAATACTGTGTATTGGCTCCTAGGTGGAAGAGTGGTAAGGGTAGGCAATGGGGGTCAAGTGACTTGCCCAGGGTCATACAGCTGGGAAGTATCTGAGCCAAGATTTGAACCTAGGACCTCTGGTCTCTAGGCCTGGCTCTCAATCCACTGAGCTACCCAGCTGCCCCGTGCCTATTCTTTTTGTTCTGTTCAATTAAATGAGAAGGTTGAGCTAGGTAATTTCTAAGATCCCTTCTGCCTCTAAATCACTGGCCACGTTAATAGGGTTAGCCCACGGAAAAGAAGGCATTGTGTACATTGGAAAGTAGAAAGGAGGATGGACATCTGCCCAACATCTCCATTGGGAATTCAATGAGAAGTTGGTAATAAGATCAGAGACTGAGAAATGTTAGGGGCAGACCTTTTGATCATCTAGTCAGACCTCTCTCATTTCACATTTGAGGAAATTTGAGACCCAAAGAAGATAGGTGACTTACCCAAGGGTCACTCTCTCTCTCTTTCTACCCAGAGGATAGATGACTTACCCAAGGTCACTGTCTCCTCTCTCTCTCTCTCTCTCTCTCTCTCTCTCTCTCTCTCTCTCCAGAGGATAGGTGACTTACCCAAGGTCATTCTGAGAGAGAGAGTAAGATGTGAACCCAATTCATAGGATCATAGAATCATAGAAGTCATCTGATCTAACCCCCTTATTTCATCTTTTTAAATTTTTTTTTCTTTTTTTTCAGTTCCATGTAGAAACCATTAAAAAAATAATCCTCACCTTCTGCCTTAGAATCAATACTGTGTATTGGCTCCAAGGCAGAAGAGCAATCTGGGCTAGGCAGTGGGGGTTAAGTGACTTGCCCAGGATCACACCATTTTTGACAATTGTTTTCTGACATTTTAGGATTCCGATTTTCTCCCTCCTTCCCTCTTCTTCCCCTCTCCCAGCCAGTAAACAATCTGATATAGGTTCTACTCATGCTTCCATGTAGTCTATATTTCCACATTGATCATGTCATGACATGAGACACATATCTCACATGAAATTGAAATCTCATGAAGGGGGGGCAGCTGGGTAGCTCAGTGGATGGAGAGCCAGGCCTAGAGATGGGAGGTCCTGGGTTCAAATCCAGCCTCAGACACTTCCCAGCCGTGTGACCCTGGGCAAGTCACTTGACCCCCCATTGCCCACCCTTACCACTCTTCCACCAAGGAGCCAATACACAGAAGTTAAGGGTTAAAAAAAAAAAAAGAAATCTCATGAAGGAAATACAGAGGAAGATGGCGTGCTTTGATTGGCGCTCAGACTCCATCAGTTCCTTCTTTGGCTGTGGGGAGCATTTTCCATCATGAGTCCCTGGGGGTTGTCTTGGAGACTTGCTTTGCTGATACTGGTTTAGTCCGCTCCTCATTTCATCTTCAGATGAGGAAACTGAGGCAGAGAGAAGCTAATCAGTGTCTTGCCCAGGGTCACCCGCTAGGAAGTGTCTGTGGCAGGATACAGCTCTTCAGGTTTGAATAGCACGTTTCCTCCCTATAGCCTTTGGAGGCAGCTGTGACAGGCATTCTTACCCCGCTGTTTGGGGTCGAAACTAGGACCCGCAGAAATCACTGATCAGAGTCACAATGTCTGGTAGGATTTGAACCCAGTTCTCTTGGTTCCCCAAACTCACCATCGTCAAAGGTTCACAACACTCTTGTTTAATCAGTTTGACTTTTCATGACCCCACTGGGGGCTTTTTCTTGGCGAAGATCCTGGAGCAGTCAGCCATTTCCTGGAGAAGGAAATCTCTTCTGACAGGTGAGGAAACTGAGGCAAACAGGGTTAAGTGACTTGCCCAGGGTCCCACAGCTAGGAGGCATCCGAGGCCAGATTTAAACTCAGGAAGGTGAGTCTTCCTGACTCAATGTCTAGAGCTCTAACCACTGTGCCACCTCGTTGCCCCTCCATGGCCATCAGCTTTGTAAGGAACTCGGCCTCGGCCTCTCTGGGATAGGAAGAGCAGCTTTTCCCCAGGCTGAGTCGATCAAGCAGGCCAACCAGGAATTGGAGCCCTGCCCATCTGTCCTGAGCACCTGGCCTGGGATGGCCAGGAGAAAGGTTCTGCGCATCTTCTCTGCTGGTCCTGCCTCCTCGAAAGCAGCTCCTGGGAGGCTTCCAGCTGTAGAGCGGAACCGAGCAGAGGGAGAAGAACCGAAGAAAGAGGGATGGATTCGGGTTCTGAAGGCTTGTGGCTCAGCCAAGACTCTCCTTGACCCTGGGCACATCCTCAGTTGTAAAACGAGGGATTGGATTTGGTCAGGATCGGCCTAAGAGCTCTGGCTTTGGAGCCCGATGTTCTGGGTTCGAGACCTGCTTCTTGATGACCTTGGGCAAATCCCTTCAGTTCTCTGAGCCTTAGTTTCCTTGTCCGTAAAAGGTTTGGGGCTGAGCTAGATGACCTCCGAGGTCCCTTCCCTCTCTAAATCTATGATCCTGGCATCTCTGAGGTCCCTTCTTGCTCCCATCATCCATGAAAAGCTAGAAAGCTAGATGGAATCACCCCATCCTTTGACCCACCACTATCTGACATCCCTTCCCCAAGATCTCTTACCTCCATCAAGGGAGAAATACACTTGAACAGGAACAATAACTAAGAACCTAAAAACAAAAAGCAAACCCCCCCACCCTTACCTCCCAGTTTAGAATCAATACTGTGTACTGGTTCGAAGACAGAAGAACCATTAAGGGCTAGATGATGGGGGTTAAGTGACTCGCCCAGGGTCATACAGCTAGGAAGTGTCTACAGTTGTTATAAATTGTTTGTTTTTTTTTTAATTTTACCCTTACCTTCCATCTTAGAATCAATATTGTGTATTGGTTCCAAGGGAGAAGATCCACAAGGACTTGGCAGTGGGGGTTAGGTGACTTGCCCAGGGTCACACAGCTAGAAAGTGTCTACGGTCAATATAACATTATTATCATCATTATTATAATAATTATTCATAATTTTACCTTTACCTTCCATCTCAGAAGCAATACTGCGTATAGGTTCCCAGGAGAAGATCCACAAGGGCTAGACGATGGGGGTTCAGTGACTTGCCCAGGACCACGCGTCATTTCAGTGGCTGAGCGGCCCCTGGAAGTTGGGGGGTGCCTGGGAGGGAGTGTATTGGGCCAGGAAGCAGAACTAGAAAGTTGCCTTGTGTTTGTTCTCTCGGGTTTCTTTTTAGAGAAACGCTGGCCATATGGAAGCAGCTGGTGTGTGGGGAGTGTTTGGGTGGCGTGTGATCAGCGTTAGCGCCTCCTTCGGGGTTTGATTATGTTTTTCCATGTCTCCGAGGCTGCTAAGTAGGGCAGGGCACCTCGAGTGGGGACCTTCCCTCAGGCTGGCCTGTCGTCGTCGTCATCGCGAAAGCCTCCCTCTGTCGAGCTTCGTTTCTGGGGCACTGAGAGGAACGAGGTCTTTGTCCTGCGGCGGACAGTCAGGGACCTTCTCGGGGCCTTAGTTTCCTCATGTGGGCGCTGAGAGAACAAGTCATGGTTTTTTCAGGTGAAGGAAATTTCCTGTATGAGGAGTTCCTCTTCGCCAGAAATCGTAGGTTTGGCCTGGCCTTTGGGCTTCTCTCTGCTCCCCAGAGAGTAATGGGATCTGTTGTGGCAGGCCTGCTGGGCTGTCACGCTGTCCGCGGGACCGTGGAGAGTGCTGGTGAGCGTGGAGCGGCTTCCCAAGCTGAGACACACGCCTGGCCTCCGGGCGTCGCGTCCCCGGCTCTCCTTGCAAGACCTGGGAGGGGGATCGGGCTTCTCTAGGCATCCCTAAGCTTCCCTTTGGAGGCTTAGCTTCAGGAATGCCCTTTCCAGATAATGACCATCCGAGCCCGGCCTCTTGGGGCCCCACAACCGGAAGAAGCCGGTGCGGGTATCTCGGCCATCCTCCGCTTCCCTGCTCGGTGGTGGTTGCACCTCCAGGGAGAGAAAGCTTGCTGCTTCTTAAAGAGCCGGTCGCTGACTCTTCAGCTGGTCTGGAGGTCCTGTGACTATAAAGCTGCCTCCCTCTCGCTTCCACTCGTTGGTCCTGACTTTTGGAGACCTCCCAAGCAGAATCTCTCTTTTCTACAAGCTAATCCTTAAAGGAAGAGCCCGTAAGCTTGTTGATTGAAAAAATATTTGAAAAAGTTTATTTGGATATAATTGTTTTCCTTCGTATTTTATTAATTTTTAAGCCTTATTCTGAGAAAGGGTCCTAGTTTTCACTGGACTGCCCTGACACAAAAGAGGTTAAAGCTTCTCCCTGAAAGGAGATGAACGTCATTGTCCCGGTCCCCCTGAGCCCCCCTTTCTCCAGGATGAAGCTCCCCAATTCTTTCTGCAAATGTGCACGTGGGATGGGTCATCCATATCTTGCAGAATTTGCTTCCACTTGTCAGTGACTCTCTTAGGATGTGGGGTCCAGACTCGGGGTCATAGAATCTCAGATTTAGTTCTGGAAGGAACCTCCAAGGCCATCTAGTCTTATTTTAGAGAGATAGAAACAGGCAGATCAGGGACTTGCCCAAGGTCACCCAGGTAATGACAGGATTCTTCACCTGTGAACTGTGTGCCAAGCATTGTGTTAGATACTAGGGAGAGAGAAGCAAAGATGAAGTAGTTCTTTCCCTCAGGGAGCTTCCATTCTATCAGCAGACATAGGTACACATGAGTACTTAATTAGAGAAGTATACATGTTTAAATAAAAAATGTATATATAAATATATACTTATGTGTTCATATATATATACAGACATTTTATAAAATCCAGACAAAATAAATACAAGGTAATTAAGGCCAAGAGGCAGCTGTGGCTCACTGGTAAACATACTGGGCCTGGAATCAGGAAGACCTGGGTTCAAATTCAGCCTCAGACACTTCCTAGTTGTGTGACACTAAGCAAATCACTTAACCTCTGGGTGCCTAGAAGGTTGTTAGGGGACTCAGTGGAAAGAGTGCCAGGCCTGGAGTTAGGAAGAAGCCTGAATTCAAATCTAGCCTCAGATACTTCTTACTGTGTGAACTTGGGTAAGTCACTCTGTATATCTAGAGGGTACTTGAGTAGCTTAGTGGATTGGAAATGCCTTGCCCAAGATCACACAGCTAGGGAGCATCTGAGGGCAGATTTGACTCTAGGGCCTCCCTTGTCTCCAGGCCTGGCTCTCTATCCTTTGAGCCAGCTAGCTGCCCCCTGACTATTCCATTTAATTGGTTTAAATGCTCCCAGCCCAGGATTCTAGCTTGGCAAGCCCTTTGGTGCTCCCGGAGGAACAAAGATTCTACCAGAATCCTCGGGGGCACGAGCTCCCTGTTGTGAAGCCTTTAAACCATCCAGCCGCCCCTTTCTCCGTCTCATCTGCCAAGATGACAGAGAAGCTGTCTGCAGCCTCCCTGACGTCCAGGTGTATCGTGTGCCTGGGATCCCCGGAGCTCCCCATCTGCGGGAGACCGAGGCAGAGCTGTGTGCTCGCAGGGTTACTTCCAGGCAGAGAGGGGCAGCCCAGGGCCCTTCAGCGGCTTGTCCAGAGGCTAAAGTACTCCATTCTCTCTGTGCCTTGGTTTCCCTCTGATCAAATCAGGGACAAGGGATGGATGAAGCCGTGGACCAGCAGGCCGGGCGCCTGTCTGGGGCAGGGCTTGGAAAGCCTCCGATCGCCTTCCACTGATGGTTTGCAGATGTGGCGGCCCAGAAAATCAAAACTGCCCCCCACTCCCCACTCCCCGCTCCCCCGAGCAGGCCCCAGCACACAAGCCGGGCAGCTTGACTGCCTAGAATGCGGCGGAGAAGGCGACAGTCACCTTCTCTGCCATTGAGAAGTGCCGTACGGGACAAAGAAGGCCGGCTCTGAGCCTGGCGGGCCACCTGCCACCTGGGAAGGGTCAGTCCCTTCACTGCTCTGAGCCTTGGTTTCCTCCTCCGTAAAATGGGAGGATTGGACAAGGTCATCTCCAAAGTCCCTTCTAGCTCTAAAATGCACCATCTAGTTTCTAGGTCACTGCTTTGAGTCCACACACACGCACACATGTGCTCGCCCTCCCTCCCTCTCTCTCTCTCTCTCTCTCTCTCTCCCTTCTTCCCTCCCCCCTCCCTCCTCCTCTCTCTCTCCTCTTATTCTCTCCCTCTTCTATCCATCTCTCTCCTCTCTTCTCCCTCTCTCTCCCCACCTCTCTCCCTGTTCT
>NC_058133.1:500270355-500273226 GCF_016433145.1 Gracilinanus agilis | reverse complement strand
CCCCCCTCTGTCTCTCTCTCTCTCTCCCTCTCTCTCTCTATCTCTCTCCCTCTCCATCTCCGTCTCCGTCTCCCCCCCCCTCTCTCTCTCTATCTCTCTCTCTCTCCCTCTCTCTCTATCTCTCTCCCTCTCCATCTCCGTCTCTGTCTTCCTCTCCGTTCTTTCTCTCTCATCCCCCCTTGCTCTGTGCCAAAGCCCAGTTCTAGCTCCCGTCAGGCACGCCGAGCCCGGAGCGGATGGTCAGAGGAGGCAGGCGGCCCTCGACCCGCCACGGATCAGATTTTCCACTTTCTGGGTAATCCGTCAGCCCAGTTCTGCACGCTGGTGGGCAGGAGGTCCGCCAGAGCCGGTGCCGTTTCTTTTCCCTTTGCCAGCCAGAAAGGAGGCCCTGCTCGGCCCTCGTCCTTAGTCAGCATTCCTGCACCTGGAATGGCTCCCTGCAGGCCTGAGATGGGGCCAGCTCGGCACCGATTACGGGGCGCTCCAGCGGCATCGGCTCCCTCGATGATGCTCCCGCTGAGCCCCCGAGACAGCGCAGACCTCTCAGACGTGGCAGGGTCCCCCGAGGGCCCCCCAGGGAGGAGCCACTCGTCCTTCCTCCACCAGATCGCTTGTTTTATCTGAGAGTCAGAGGGCTGGGAGGAACCTCGGAGATGGCCTTGGCCAGCTCTCGTTATTCTCCAGGGATTGCCTCGTGCCTTGGGCAAGTCACCTCGCTTCTCTCTGCCTCAGTTTCCCCATCTGCAAAAGCAGGCTCGTAATAGCGCCTCCCTCTGCGATAGGGGCAGCTCGGTGGCACAGAGGACAGAGTGCTGGACCTGGAGTCAGGAAGACCTGAATTCAAGTCCAGCCTTGCTGCGTGACTCGGGACTAGTAACTTTGCCCTATTTGCCTCCATTTCCACATCTGTAAAATGAGCTGGAGAGAGAAATGGCAAACTGCTCCAGTGTCTTTGCTGCGACCCCAAATGGGGTCAGACACAAGGAAATAGGGAGCCAGTGAAGGTTCATGGTCAGGCTTGGAGGCACGACTTCCTTGGCGCTAGGAGGCCGACTCCAACCTCCAGAGTTGATTCTGTCGGTGTCGAGCTTAGGAGAGCCCACAGTCTCCTCGAATACTTGCTGTAGCCGGTCCGCCCTGCCTCGAATCGGGCTGTTCTTTGGGGAAAAAGAAGCCCACTGGGTGGGCGCGGAATGCCGAAGTGTGTGCTTGTTTTAAACCTTTCCCTTCCCTCTTAGAATCAATGCTGTGTGTTGGTCCCGAGGCAGAAGGTCCAGAAGGGCTAGGCCATGGGGGTGGAGTGACTTGGCCAGGGTCACACAGCTAGGACGGCTCTGAGGCCAGATTTCCCAGAGGCTGACAACAGTCTTAAAATCCACGTTTCATCTCCAATGCGGCGACGTTCTTATCCCCAGACGGTGTCTTCCTTCCTGTGTCAGCTCTGCAGTCTCATCCCAGATCTTCCTCTGCACAGGACTAACCATCACTCTCTGCCTCCAAGAGGGCCGCCAAACTTTCACCTCTGCATTCAAGGCTCCTCATCCGCCTCCAGCTCCCCTTTCCCAGCGTTCTGGCCTGAGCTGGCCCAGATGGCCCCGAGGTCTCTTCGGGAAGCCCGGGAAGTCCTTCCCGTTATTCCTTCTTCCAACTCTCCCTCTTCCAGCCAGAGGGGCCTCCCCAGCCTGGGACCGTTCCCTTGTGGCTGCTCTCTTCTGGTTCCCTTTTCAGCTCGGCCCCCGTGGCTGCCTCCTGCTGGAAGGCCGCCCTGATTCCTCTCATTCATAGCCTTCCCTCCCTCCTGAGATTCTCTGGAGTTGCTTCTCCCGGCCTGCTGGGTCCTTCCTGAAGGCGGGGCTGCCGGCCGGCCCAATAGTGAGCGGCTCGAACTGAGGCCGGAGCCGGCTCCCGGGGGTTTCCCACGGCAGAGATTCGACTCCGGGATCGTGCGGGCACCCGCAGCCCCGCCGATCACCCCGAGGCCTTCTGCCCCGCAGAGGATGCCCCGTGAGGCGGGCCCCGAGCTGCCTCCGAGCCCCAAATCGTCGTCTCCAGGCGCCCTGCAAAAGGGAAATGTCTTGGGCCGGGTAGAACCTCTCAGCAGGGAGGGGGCTCAGAGCGTCGAGGCCAGGCCTTCACCGGAGGCTGGAGGAAACTGAGGCTCAGGCTGGAGGGAGATCACACGGGAGGCTAAGTCAGGGACTAGATTTGAACCCAGGTCCTCCAAGACTCTCCATTCCTGTTCTTTTCCCTTGATGATGCTTTAAGGCTGCACTGGGGGGCCCTTTAATGCATCTTCTATCAGCCCTGTGATGGCTGCCTTCTCCGAATGCCGGTAGGGCCAGCCGGGCCTGGACAGGGAAGGACTGAGGATAGTCTGGGAAAGGGGCCAGCCCCAGCGAGGACAAATCTCATTATTCTCCTCTCTGTATCTCTGTCTGTCTGTCTGTCTGTCTCTGTCTCTCTGTCTCTCTCTGTCTCTGTCTCTGTCTCTGTCTGTCTCTCTCTCTCTTTCTCTCTCTCTCTTTGTCGCTCTATTTCTCTCTCTTTCTCTGTCTCTCACTCTCTCCCTTTATTCCTCCCTCCTTCTTTGTCTCTGTCTCTGCCTGTCTTTTCCTTTCTCCCTCTCTCTCTCCTCAGTCTTTTCTCTCTCTCTCTCTGTCTCTCTCCCTCCCTCCCTTTCTCCTCTCTTTCTCTCTGTCTCTTTCCCCCTCTCCCCACTTCTTTCTCTCCCCCTCTCTCTCCTCTCTGTCTCTCATGAACACACTGGTTTTCCCTCAAATCCCATATTCCTTCCCTCACACCTCCCTCCTCTCACAAGCACCCCTGGCTTTCTCGGAAGCACTCCCCCTCTCCCACACACTGATGCCATCT
>NC_058133.1:500237053-500270266 GCF_016433145.1 Gracilinanus agilis | reverse complement strand
TCTTTCTTTCTCTCTCTTTCTCTCTGTCTCTCTCTCTCTCTCTCTCTTTCTCTCTCTCTCTCTCTCTCTCTCTCTCACACACACATACACACACACACACACACACACACACACACACATCCATAGGCAGAATCTAATTTCTCTTGCTCCCTCCTCGCTCCCTTGCTCTCTCTCTTTCTCTGTGTGTGTCTCCCTCTTACCTCTGTCCCCCTTTTAGACTCTCTCTGCCTTTAGGGGAAAGAGGTTTTTAAAAACATTCCCACCCCCATTCTCGCTGAATTCCTTCCCCCCTTCACCGCCCCCCACTCTTTCTCTGCCTCTCAGGCCCCGGAGCTTCTCTGGCTTTTAATGAACTGTGGGAAGCTCTATCTCTGGGGCTCGGCCACCTGGGGATTGGGGGCTCCTGGCAGTTCACAGAGGAGATCTGAGCCTTTCCAGAATGCCCTGGGAGGAAGGAATTGACAGCTGGCGTTGGATGCTGGGTGGGGAGGCCAAGCCCTCTGGGAGGAACGGAACCACAGCTGGCAAGCACGGGGTCTCATCAAAGGGTTGGGGGGGTCCAGGCCTACTCCACATTCCAGGGAGGGAGGTGAGCAGGCTGGGAGAATGGAGCTTAGCCATGGGGGTCTGCGGTGGGCTCGCAGGGCCAAAGGACTGGGCTTCTCGTACGTGGAAAGAATGCTAGATTTATTCAAGGAACTGAGTTCAAATCCCCCCCTGCTACTCTTACTTCCCTGGGCCTCAGTTTCCATGTCTGTAAAATGAAGGGAATGGATGAAATGATCTCAAAGGAATTTAACATCTTCAGATACACAATCCTGTGGCTATTCAGTCATCCACATGTGTGCCCTCTGCTCCGTTATATCCCGCCCATTGGAGACAGTTTTCCCACCTCTAGAGCTTTGCCCAATGTTGGCTTATTGTCCTTTTTTGTTTCAATAGAACAATAATTTTCTTCTAGCATTCCCTCCACTGAATTCTTCCTTGTAATAAGAAAAATACTTAAACAAAAGCAATTGGTGTGCCAGCTCCACCTGACAATGTATGCCACATTCCTCCTCAGTAGCCCCCCACCTCTCTACCGTGAAGAGGAAGGTGCCGTCTTTGCCCTGACTCCTAAAAGGCGAGCCTTCTTGGGTTCAGACGTGTCAAGCACACAGACCTGACCTACACCAGATTAAAATTAATTGGAGATTGAGGACAGCCAGCTGACTCAGTGGATGGAGAGCCAGACCTCGAGATGAGAGGTCCTGGGTTCAAATCTAGTCTTAGATACTTCCTAGCTATATGACCTTGGGCAAGTCACTTAACCCCTATTACTACCTAAGCCAATACACAGTATTGATCCTAAGACAGAAAGTAAGGGTTTAAAAAAAAAGGAATTGGGAAATATTTAACAATACATAAAAATGCAATAAAACATAGAAAATGTTTAACAAAATCAATAAATGTAGAAAATAATACATTTTCAGACTTGGTCAATAGGCAGCCAGCAGGGATCCTTGGGTACAGCTTAGATTCTCCACCTGTCCCCCTTCTATTTATATTTGATGCCACTACTGTGATAGCTCATATAGTATAACCTGCTCCTTTCATAGAAGAAGAAACCGAGGCTCACAGGAGGGGAAATGACCTGCCCTAGGTCATATAGCTAGTGAGTGGGAGAGCTGAGATTCAAGCCCCATTGTGCTGCCCTCAAAAAACTTATATTCTATTGGATTTCAATTCCTTCCTCTGTAAAATAAGGCAGTTGAGCCAATTCCCTAAAATCCTTCCTAGTTCTAAATCTGTGAGCCTGAGTGCAAAGGATGTGGCCCAGCTAGGCCAGGCCATCAGAGGTGAGAGGAGGAAGAGGACCCCTTTGACAGAGGAGGTGACCATTTGGGAGGCCATAATAATAATGTAATGATGCCTGGCTCTCCAAATGTTATCTTGTTTGGTCCTCACCACAACCCAGGAAGGCGGACGTTTTTATTATCTCCACTTTATAGGTGAGAAAATTACAGGAAACAGAGGTTACGACTTGCCCAGATTCCCACAGCCGATAAATGTCTGAGGCAGAACTTGAACTCAGGTCTTCCTTACTCCAAGTCCAACATTCTATCCACTGTGCTACCTAGACGCCTAAAAGCTTTATAGTCACAGGAGATATTATTATGAATACATATTAGTGCCATTAAACATCCAGCCAACTAAAGGGAGTAGCTATAGAAGGAAGCACTGTGGAAAGAGGAACTCACAGCTCAGACACTGTACTCTGGGCCAGGTCTTTGCCCGGCTCCTCCCGACCGCCCGGCTACCTGGCATCTTTCTTTGTATGTATTGTGTTAATTGGCTCCATATTTACAATATATAGACTGACACGTGTTCTTATTGGTTCCTCTTATAATGTGAGGTAGCCGAGGACAGACACTGCGTGTTCTTTGTGTTTGTTTATAAGGAGATGGGTGAATGGAAGGGTGGATGGATGGATAGATAGATAGATAGATAGATAGATAGATAGATAGATAGATAGATGGATGGATGGATGGATGGATGGATGGATGGATGGATGGATGGATGGATGGACAGACAGACAGACAGACAGACAGATAGATAGAAAGAAAGATGGATAGATGGATGGATGGATAGATAGATAGATAGATAGATAGATAGATAGATAGATAGATAGATAGAAAGATGGATAGATGGATGGATGGATGGATGGATGGATGGATGGATGGATGGATGGATAGACAGACAGACAGACAGATAGATAGATAGATAGAAAGATGGATAGATAGATGGATGGATGGATAGATAGATAGATAGACAGAAAGATGGATAGATAGATGATAGATAGATAGATAGATAGATAGATAGATAGATAGACAGAAAGATGGATGGATGGATAGATAGATAGATAGATAGATAGATAGATAGATAGATAGATAGATAGATAGATAGATGGATGGACGGACGGACGGACGGACGGACGGACGGACGGACAGACAGACAGACAGACAGATAGATAGATAGATAGATAGATAGATAGACAGACAAATGGGAAGATAAGAAGAGCAGGAGGAATGTGAAGGAATGGTGAAGGCAGGGAATTTGGAAACAGAGTAAAGCACTGGAGGGAGAGAGCCTGGAGAAACACCCCCTCTTCTCTAGGTGGGAATTATGTCAGTCATCCTCCTTGTAGGTTTAATGTATTTTCAATATGATAAAAATGTAATGATCTCAGGCCTTGAATTCTTTCTTTTTAAAATGAGGGGGTTGGACTCAACCTCTCAGGTTCCTTCCAGTTCTAGATACTGGGAATCTATGAAATAAGGCCTTGGGTGTGGTGGTAGGCAGAAAGCATTAGTCTTGGAGTCAGGAAGACATGGATTCAAATCCTATTTTCTATTCACTGCGTAACTTCAGGCAAGGCACCTGACCTGCAAGATGGCCTCCAAGATCCCTCCCAGAAATATTCTTAGAGCTGCTGCTGATGGCCTTTTTTCTCTCTCTCTTTGACATGGTGACTAAGGGCACCTTTATCTTTAATAACATAGGGCAACCGTTCTTAATTGCCTGTGGATGGGTTTCAGGGACTCTGTCACCTTGATTGGAAAAAAATACCTCTTTCTTTTCACTAACCTTTGGTTTACTTTACAATCCTATGTATTTTATTTCATTCGTTTAGTATTTTTAAATTTTTATTGTTTTCTTTATTTTTATATTTTATTTTTACTAATTACATGTAATAACAAATTTCTGCATAAATTTCCCCAAGTTATACAATTTATCCATTTAGAAACATTATTCTGGGAAGGGTAACCTTAGGGTTCATCTATGTCATAAACCAGGGGTTCCCAAAATTTTTTGGCCTGCCGCCCCCTTTCCAGAAAAAATATTACTTAGCCCCCTGGGAATTCATTTTTAAAAATTTTAATAGCATTTAATAGGAAAGATAAATGCACCTGTGGCCATCACCGCCTTCCTGCATCGCTGCAGCACCCACCAGGGGGCAGTCGTGCCCACTTTGGGAATCCCTGTCATAAACAAAGTTAAGAACCCCTGATTGGGTAGAGATTTGTTTTCTGAGATTAGAGCATTAAGAAGAGAAAGTCTCTTTCCTTGGAGCAGGAAAGGACCCCAAGATTATTTGGTCAAATAATCTTGGTTTCCAAGCGAAAAAGGAACTTAGCAGCCAAGTAGTTCCACCCATACCTGATTAAGAATCCCCTTTACTCCATACCTGTTAAGTGGCTACCCAGGCCATGATTGAGATCCTAAAGGGGATGGAGTGAAGGGAAAGGGAATAAACATTTCTATATAGCATTTACTATGTGCTGAGCACTGTGTTAAAGGTTTTAAAAATATTATCTCATTAGATCCTCACCACAGCCCCGGGAGGTAGATGCAATCATTATCCCCATTTTATAGATGAAGAAACTGAGGCAGACAGAGAAGGGATCCTCCACCTTCTGAGCCAACCCATTCCACCTTCTGAGCAACTCTCATTGTTAGCAAGCTTGCCCTGACATTCAACCTAAACTGGCCTCTTTATAACTTCTGCTCATGGCTCATTGTTCTGCCCTCTGGGGTCCAACATAATAAGGCTTATCCCATGTCCCCATGACAGCCCTTTAGATACCTGATGGCAGATCTCTTTTCCTTGAGTCTTCTTTTCTCTATACTCAAAACTCCTATTTGACACAGCCTGGTTTCCTGTGCTTTCATCACCCAGGTAGGCTTCTTGATCATACTTTAGAGCAGGGGTCAACAACATATGGCTCTTTCTGCAGGAGCCATAAAGTCCATTTTTTTTCAGGCGCTGTTACAGGAGTGCACACTGGGAGCACTGTACGGCTCTCACGAAATTACATTTTAAAAAATGTGGCGTTTATGGCTCTCACGGCCAAAAAGGTTGCCGACCCCTGCTTTAGACCAACAACATTCTTCCTAAAATGTGACAATCAGAAAGATAGATAGATAGATAGATAGATAGATAGATAGATAGATAGACAGACAGAAAGCCCTGTGACAAATAAAATTAATATAGAAGGATATATAAAGATATTAGGGTTTAAAAAAATGAAAAAAAAAAGGCAATCGATAAGTCTTCTAAAAACTGTAAACTAAACAGAGATACAATTCCCCCCTTCCTCCTCCTAAATTAAATTGTCCCTGCTCTCAAGGGGCCTCCAGTCTACTGAGGGGGGATGGAACCAGAGGATACACCATGAATGCAGATTTGTCTAATTTGTCGGTTAGTCTTTTCAGCCATGTCCGACTCTTTGTGACCCTATTTGGGGTTTTCTAGGCAAAGATACTCCATTTCCTTCTCTAGTTCATTTTACAGATGAGGAAACTGAGGCCAGAAAAACCTAAGTGACTTGTCCACAGCAACTAAGAGTCTGAGGCCAGATTTGAACTCATGAAGGAGTCTTCCCGACTTCAGACCCAGGACTCTCTCCTGCGCCACCTAGTTGCCGTGCATGCAGATATAGAAATACAAAGTTTATATAAAATAATGAGAGGGCAGGATCAGGACATCCTATTTGAGGAGGCCATGTCTGAATGAAAGCTAGAAGGGAGGGAGAGGTTCAATCCTGAGGCAAGATGGCATTCCAGGCAGCCGGTAGAGCCTGGGCAAAGACCCAGAGGCAGGAAATGGGATGTGTGTGAGGGAAACAAGCAGACCAGCTCGGCTGGAACGTAGAGGATGCCGGTCTGGAAAGGTAGGCAGCCTCCTGCCACATGGAGGAGCTGGCATTTAGTCCTGGATGATGTAAAATGAGGAGGATGGGCTAGATGTCTCAGTAGGACTGGTGCATCCATTTCTCTTGGGTGTGGGACAGGTCGGACCTATGAATATCTTGGATTTATTGCTTTAGCAGCTGTGGAGGGGATGGGTTAGAGAGGATAACAATAACTGTTTTGTTGGTCAGTCGTTTCCATCTTGTCCGACTCTCCGTGACTCCTGAGGGTTTTCCTAGCAGGGATACTAGTGTGGTTGGCTATTTCCTTCTCCAGCTCATTTTACAGATGAGGAAACTGAGGCCAACAGGGTAAAGTGACTCACCCAGGGTCACACCATTTGAGGATTTTCTTGGCCAAGACGCTGGGGTGGTTGGCCGTTTCCTTCTTCGGCCCATCTGACAGATGAGAAAACTGAGGCCAGTAAGGTTAGGGTTTTCTTGGCGGAGATGCTGGAGCCATCTGCCTTGTTCTTCTTCAGCTCATCTGACAGATGAGGAAACGGAGACGAACGAGGTGAGATGACTCGCCCAGGGTCACACAGCTAGGAAGCCGAACTCAGAAAGATGAGTCTTCTTGACCCCAGAAGTACTGCTCTGGGCACTGCAGTGCCCCCTGCCAGGCCTAACGATGCTTTGAGGTTTGCAGAGCCTTCTCGTGGGATCTTCCCAGCAGCCTGCAGGAGTAGGTGCTGTTATTACCCCCATTTTACAGATGGGGAAAGTGAGGCAGACGACCGTTATACGGCCTGGCCAGGATCGCACAGCTGGTGTCTTCCAGACTCCGGAGTAATGACGGAGGGCCACAAAGGTGGACGTTACTGGTGGGCTGGAGGGGGGTCCGCAGGAGGTCAGCTGGGCAGGGGGAGGCCTCAGAAGCAGTGGGCATGCGTGGCCCAAAGGAGGCTTTCTTCGGGGGGCTGCTCTTGAAGCCGAGGGATTAGCCTTGTTCCGCCTGGCCCCGGAGGTCCGAACCAGGAGCCCAGGGAGAGCAGAGCAGAAGGGCTGCCGTCTCCTCCCAGGCTTAGAGACACTCGCCGGCCCCGAGAGCCCTCCACGATGGGAATGGGCTGCCTCCGCAGACGGTGGGTGTCCTCCGCCCTATGGGAGGGCTGCTCTGGAGGGGGTTGGCTAACACGTCTGCTCCGCTCGTCCCACCTAGGCGCCCGCCCTGGCAAGCAAGGCAGGCAGCTTTGTTCCCATTTTACAGATGAGGAAATAGGCTGAGGTGACGTGTTGGGTGAGGAGTTGTTATTCAGTTGTGTCTGATGCTTCATGACCCCATTGGGGGTTTTCTTGGTAGAGATACCGCAGTGTTTGCTATGTCCTTCTCTGGCTCACTGAACACGTGAGGAAACTGAGGCAAACAGTGTTAAGGGACTTGCCCAAGGTCTCATAGCCAGATACTGGAGTGGTTTGCCATGTCCTTCTCTGGCTCATTTTACAGATGGGGAAACTAAAGCTAAAAAAGGGTTAAGGGACTTGCCCAAGGTCTCATAGCCAGATACTGGAGTGGTTTGCCATGTCCTTCTCCAGCTCATTTTACAAGAGAGGAAATTGAGGCCAACAAGGTTAAATGACTTGCCCAGGGTCTCACAGCTAGGAAGTGTCTGAGGCGGGATTTGAACCCAGAAAGAGGAGTCTTCATGCTCTAAGCCCTGGTGCTCAGGGCACTTTGCTCCCTAGCTGCCTGGCATCATAAAACTAGTTCAAGTCAGACATGAGACTGGAAGCTAAATCTTCTTGAATCCACCCTGGTTGCCTTTTTTCTTCTTTTTTTTTTTTTAAACCCTTACTTTCTACCCTCGTAACAACTCTAAGACATAAGGGCAAAGGCTTAGCAATTGGGTGAAGGAACTTGCCCAGGGTCACACAGGTAGAAAGGGTCTGAGGCCAGAAACCATATCTGCACTCATTGCGCTTCCATACCACGTCATCCTGGTACCCCACAGGTGAGCTGCGACGTCTGTTTCAGCTCGACCTTTCACCCATTTAGTTTTGTTTATTTTTTTTTTTAAGAAAAATTTTTTCCATGGCTACATGATTCATATTCTTGCTCCCCCCTCTCCCCCCCGTAGCCGATACACATTTCCACTGGTTTCTTCCTGTGTCATCAATCAAGACCTATTTCCATATTATTGATCATTGTTCAAGGGTTGTCATTAAGAGCCTACATCCCAAATCATGTCCGCATCAGTCCATGTGATCAAGCAGTTTTTTCTTCTGTGTTTCTACTCCCACAGTTCTTCCTCTGAATGTGGGTAGCATCTTTTCCATAAATCCCTCAGAATTGTCCTGGGTCATTGCATGCTGCTAGTACAGAAGTCCATTACATTCGATTGTACCACAGTGTATCCGTCTCTGTGTATAAGGTTCTCCTGGTTCTGTTCCTTTCACTCTGCATCACTTCCTGGAGGTCTTTCCAGTTCACATGGAGTTCCTCCAGTTTATTGTTCCTTTGAGCACAACAGTATTCCATCACCAGCAGATACCACAATTTGTTCAGCCATTCCCCAATTGAAGGGCATCCCCTCGTTTTCCAATTTTTTGCCACCACAAAGAGCACAACTATAACACCCATTTGGTTTTGGAAGAACTATCTCCTCCTTGTGTCTGTGTGGTGGATTCCTGCTGTTAAAATAACCTTGCCACAAGGCCGAAATGATAGAGGTTCCAGAAAGCCCAGGTTTTCTCTCTAAGCCCAGATTGGAGGTGGTAGAAGATTAATCCTGAGCCATGATCAGGACGCTAAAGAGGCTTTTTGTAGACAAAATTCCATCAGATGAAGGGAGAGTGACATGTCTACACAATCTCTTCCTCAAATAAGCTAAGTCCGGTTACTTTAGGAAGCCTTGACTCCTATTTGGGGGGGGGAGGGATTTTTATCTGAGGAATGTTTGAGGCCTTAAATAAATTCTCATACCCCATGGGACAGGTTTTAGCCTCGTAACTAGGAGAAATGACTCTGGCCTTCCCCTCCCTCAAAATCATAACAATTAATAAAAGGAAATCAGATGAAAATTATGACAAGGGAGGCTCCTCGAGAGAGCTGTGTCCTCCTGGACTGCCTCTGGTGAGGAGCCTCCCTGTTCCCGAGGAGTCTCCATAGTGCTATTTCCTGTGACCGGAGGAGCTCGTGCTCACAGGCCCCAGGCAGTCGGCTCCAGGAGGGCCGGCACACCTCTCGCCCCTTTGGGTCCCCTGGGCTCCGCGTGGCACCTAGAGACGTTTCCTGCTTGCCACTGGCACCTTGAATGGCGCTTCAAAGGAAGCCAAGGAAGGCAGAGAGGTCAGATTGGACTCCAGGCCCGGGGAATGGCCTGGGCAAAGGCACAGAGGTCAGAGCTGGCACCTACTCAGGGAGGAGCAACAAGAAGGCCATGAGGGGACTGGCTGGAGCCTGGCCATGAAAGGCTTTGAAGGCTACCTGTAGGAGTTGGCATTTGACCCCAGAAGGACTTGGGGCATTCCTGGGGTTCACTGATCAGGGCGGCGCTAGAGGCCGGCCTGGGCTTTAGGGAGGGCTCATGCTGGCCTCAGAGGTCATCTAGTCCAGCCTCCTCCTTACAGATGAGGAAGGGATCCCCGGAAAGTGCCCAGGCCAACGCCACAGTGCCAGAGCTGGGCTCAAAGCCCGGGCCTCCATCTCCAGATCCAGGGCTCGCTGCCCCCGGGCCTCTCCCTGAGTCCCTGCGAGGCCAACGTGTCTCTGAGGAGGCCGGGCACGTCCTCCACTCGCGTGTCCTCTCCCCCCCACCAAGTCCTTTCATTTCTTCCCCAGCGGCCGTCCCCTTCTCTTGCGCCCTCCTCGCTTCTCACCTAGACGGCGGCCACATCTCTCCCCTCTCCCATGCGTTCTCCGCCGAGTCCACTTTTCCCTCCCTAGAGCGGGGCCGGGCGGCATCGCCCCCTACCCTCCCCCATGCCTGCCCTGGTCCTCCCTGGGCCCGAAGGGAGTCAGGACCGCCGTGGCTTTGGGCCTCTCCTCGGAGGTGGCTTCTCCTCGTCCTCTCCCTGTTCTCATCTTGCTTCGTTGGCTATTTGTTGGCCTCTCCATCCGCCTCGCAGCTCAGAGCCATGATTTATAACCCTGTTCTGATGGCCCGGCTTCCTTACAGTCTATTCCTTCCTGCTTTATTGGCACAGAGGCACTGCCACCCCGTGCCACCCCGTGCCCGCAGGAAGCCATCCAGAGCCGCCCCCAGACCCTGGAGCCCTGCAGACAGGCAACACCGGGAGGAAGAGACCCAGAGCTCCGGACCCTGGCCGGGAGGAAAGTGCCCACCCAGGGCCACGGCTTTCCTGCCCCGTGTTCCATGAATGAATGGGCAGTGACTGAGTGCTGACATGGCACTGTCCTAGGGCAGCTGGAGGGTGCAGTGGGGAGAGCATCTGTCCTGGAGTCAGGGAGAGGGACTCTGGGCAAGTCACTTCACCCTATGTGCCTCAGTTTCCTCATCCGTCAAGTGAGCCAGAGAAGGAAATGGCAAGTCACTCCACTATCTTAGTTGTGTGACCGTGGGTGAGCCACTTCGCCTTGTTTGCCTCAGTTTCCTCCTCTGTAAAATGAGCCGGAGAAGGAAATGGCAAACGACTGCCGGATCTTTGCCAAGAAAATCCCAAATGGGGTCACAAAGAATTAACTACAACAGAAAAGGGGTTGAACTACAATAAAACTGTACTAAGCATTATATGTTTGCCTTTTGCTGATGTTTAAGAATATAAAAAGAGCCCGTCCCTGCCCTCAAGAAACTACATTCCAATAGGGGGAAACAGCCTATTAGGAGAGTGGGGGCCAGAAGATGGATTTGGGACATGTTGGGCTGAGGGCTGGGACCAGAGCTAATGATGTGGCAAGCCGGGGGGGGGGGGATTAAATCATAGGAGCAAAGGAGGACAGATGTGGGGTGTCCGGGTTTTTTTTAGCCATGTCCAACTCTTCATGACTCCGTCTGCGGTTTTCTTGGCAAAGTTACAAGGGTGGTTTGCCATCTCCTTCTCCAGTTCATTTTTGCTGATGAGGAAACTGAGGCAGACAAGGTCTAGTGACTTGCCCAGGTTCACAGTTACGACCTATCTGATCTGATTTGAACTCAGATCCTCCTCACCCCAGCACACTACCCCCTGTGCCAGCTAGCAGGATTTAGGGTAACGAGTGACTTTTGAGGCGATCTAGGCTAGCCCCTTCATTGTACAGATGAGGAAACTGAGGCCCCAAGAGTGACAGAGTTAGGATTAGAACCCAAGTCTTGTGCATTTTCTGTGTTAATGAGGAGCTCTGGATCTGCTGGATCTGCCAGGCATTCAGGTCCTGCTTACAGCATGGCGCCATGTTGGGTCTCTCATTTCATCCTCCAACAAAGGAAGGGCAGGAGCGCCATCCCCGTTCAGCAAAGGAATTCTCCCAAGATCCCAGGCCGCAGATGGGCCCATCACTGATACCAAAGCCTCTCAGCCTTGTGTGTGCCGGGCTCCGTCCTCGTAGAGAAGAGAGCCTAGACAGAAGGATCTGGACACAAGAGATGAGAATACGTGCAGAGTAATTCAGTACCAGGGCGCTAGAAATTAAGGGGGTCAGAGGAGGTTTGAAGACCAGCAGAGAGGAGAAGCCATCCCATTTCTGGAAAACTTTCATTGGTTTTAAAATTATTGTTATTTTAAACTCTTACCTTCCATCTTAGTATCAGTTCTAAGACAGAAAAGCAGGCAGGGCTAGGCAATGGGGGTTAAGTGACTTGCCCAGGGTCATACAGCTAGAAAGTATGAGGCCAGATTTGAACCCAGGACCTCTCAACTCTAGGCCTGCCACTCTACCCACCTGGCTCCCCATTCTGCTCCCTTTGTTTGTTTGGACGATTTTCACTGTTTGGACAGTTTTCCTTATAATTAGAGCTGAAATTTACCTCTCAGCAGCTTTCATCCATGCCTCCCATTCCTCTCCCAGACCAGGCAGAACAGGCTGAATCCTTATTTCACATTCCAGGCCGTTAGCTACTTAGTACAACTCTCATGTCTCCCCTAAGTCTTCCTTGTCTGGGCCAGTAAACACGCCCATTCTACTTGCCGCTGGGAAGTTTATTCTGATGACAAGGCTGAATTTGTCTCCTTTAACAAAGACCTACTTGCTCCTTTTTGTGCCTTCTGGGACTAAACTGAACAAGGACCAAATGGGGGCCCTGCTAGTGATGATCCACAATCCCATGTCTAATCAGTCTGCAGGCCACAGAAGTCACAAAATAAGCTAATAACAGAGAAGGCGTGACCCCAGGTAGTGGCCTCTCTTTCTTTTGGGATAAATGGATGGATGGATACATAGGTAGATGAATAGAGGGGCAGATGGACGGATCGATGGATGGATGGATAGGTAGATAGATGGATGGATAGATTAAATGAGTGAATTAGATGGGTGAGTAAATGATAGGACTGGATGGATGGATAGATAGACAGATAGATAGATAGATAGATAGATAGATAGATAGATAGATTCAATGAGTGAATTAAAGGGGTGGGTAAATGATAGGACTGGATGGATGGATGGATGGATGGATGGATAGATAGGTGGATGGATGGATTTATGGATGGATAGGTAGATGGATGGATGAATGGATGGATGAATGGGTAGGTGGTTGGATGGATGGATGGATGGATGGATACATAGGTAGATGAGTAGATGGACAGATGGATGGATAGATGGATGGATGGGTGGATGGATTGATGGATGGATGGATAGATTAAATGAGTGAATTAGATGGGTGAGTAAATGATAGGACTGGATGGATGGATAGGTGGATGGATGGATGGATAGGTGGATGGATAGATAGATAGATGGATAGATTAAATGAGTGAATTAGAGGGGTGGGTAAATGATAGGACTGGATGGATGGATGGATAGATAGATAGATAGATAGATAGATAGATAGATAGATAGATTAAATGAGTGAATTAAAGGGGTGGGTAAATGATAGGACTGGATGGATGGATGGATGGATGGATGGATGGATAGATAGGTGGATGGATGGATTTATGGATGGATAGGTAGATGGATGGATGAATGGATGGATGAATGGGTAGGTAGTTGGATGGATGGATGGATACATAGGTAGATGAGTAGATGGACAGATGGATGGATGGATGGATGGATGATAGGTGGATGGATGGATTGATGGATGGATAGGTGGATGGATGGATGGATGGATGGATGGATACATAGGTAGATGAGTAGATGGACAGGTGGATGGATGGATGGATGGATGGATGGATGGATGGATGGATAGGTGGATGGATGAATGGATGGATGGATGGATGGATGGATGGATGGATGGATGGATGGATACATAGGTAGATGAGTAGATGGACAGATGGATGGATAGATGGATGGATGGATGGATGGATGGGTGGATGGATTGATGGATGGATGGATAGATTAAATGAGTGAATTAGATGGGTGGGTAAATGATAGGACTGGATGGATGGATGGATAGGTAGATGGAGAGAGAGAGAGAGAGAGAGAGAGAGAGAGAGAGAGAGAGAGAGAGAGAGAGAGAGAGAGGGGGGAGGGGAGGAACATTAAATATTTACTGTGTGCCAGGCACTGTGCTAAATTCCAGGGATACAAATACTAGAAAACAGTGCCTAAAGCCTAGAAACTTACGTACTCTTGGGGAAAACAAAACATAAAGGGGACCTGGAAAGCCTGTGGGCGCAGTACAGGGAAGGAGTCAATCTAGAAGAGAAGTGAGTGTGCCTGGGGCCCCTTGGGAAGTGGAGACCCCTTTGTGGGATTCACCAGTCCGTAGAGGTACCTCAAGGTGGGCCAGGCTGCTGGTGAGGAGGTAGAAGCAGTCTGGAGAATGAATTGAGCTTTCTATAGTTTTCTTTTTCCGCCTGGAGCTATGATTTTCACAGTGAGGGGACTCCTTGTGTGGACAATTTCCTTTGCCAGTGGAGATGAGCGAGCATCTCATCTGGAATTTGCCATCCTAGAGATTTGTCTGAGGGCACCGGCGTGTTCAGGAATTTGCTTAGTCACCATCTAGACCTGGTCTGGGTCAGACACCGATCCTAGGCCAGCTTTCTTCCTCCCAGAAGTTAGCCCCTGAGTGCCTGAAAGAGCAAAGTCATCTGAGTAACCCTTTCTGTGCATCCACATCCCGCCCCCCTCCCAGGGATGTTTTAACCTTGAAAACTACTTAAAGACAAGAAGCCTGGCCTTTCTAGACACATGCAAAGGAGATGCAAATTGTATGCAAATGAAGCAGGTCTTGGGGACCCCTGCTGCTACCCTTGTGCCCTCTTTAGGAAATCCTACCCTCCTTGGGAGAGTGCCAGGCAGCTTGTCTGCTGGCTTAAAGAGAGGAGGGGAGCCCGTGACACAAATCCAGTCACTGTCCGAACCCCTCCCAACAATGTGGGGTGACAGAAGAAGAGCATCCTGGGCCGGAGAGATGAGGGCACAGATCTCACGCCAATCATAATTAATTTATCGATGTGTCATAGCGAGGTCATTGCCCATCAGCGAAGACAGCGACGTGGGGGCACTCGGCCTCCTGCTCCCCCTCTCTCTGTCTTGGGCCCCTAAACCTGCTGTCTCCTTTGAGGGCCCCAGGACGGGCAGAGCCGGGGACAAGGGAGAATGAAGGTCAGGCATGGAGCGCGGGGAGGGGGCGTCAAGACGCTGCCCTGGCATCAGGCCCTCGGCGGGCACCGGCAGACGGACCTGTCTGCAGACGTTCATGAGGGATGAAAAGGGCAGAAAATCATGGCCCTGCCCTGGTCTGCTTGACCGGTGCCATCTCTCTCTTCAGGGAGCTGCCGGCTCTCTGCCCTCAGGGAGCCCCCAGTGTGATGGGGGGATGCACAGCCCTGCCTTTGAGATCTTCCTGCCCAAGAGAAAGACACCCCTTAAACACGGGCACGGCCAGCAGCTAGAGCTGACGGGAGCCAGGTGTGCCCTCGGCCATGAGAACATGTCCTGTGCTCGGGCATTCGGAACAGCCAGGCGGCGTGGTGGACGGAGCACTGGGCTCCAAGGCCAGATTCTGCCTAGCCGGTGACCCTGCACAAGGGACTTAACCTCTGCCTGCCTCTATTTCCTCACTTGTACAATGGGGGTTAATAATAGCATCCACCTGCCAGGGTTGTTCTGAGCCTCAAATGAGATAACAAATGGAAAATCACCAACCTAAAAGTGCTATATAATGGTTAACAAGGACGGCTACAATTTTTATTATTATTAAGCGTTTCATATCACTGAGCCTCAGCCTCCCCATCTATAAAATGGGGATGAAAATCTATCCTGCCCACCACCCAGAAAAGCTACAAAACTCAAACCGAATTCACATTAAAGCTCTGACGAGTAGAAAGTTCTACCAATCGTAAGGAAGCATAGCAGTGGAGGGTATGTGGACGCAACAGTATCTGTCCAGAAGGGTAACATCACACCATCAGCTTGAGGGTCTGGTTAATGTTCGGTGTAAACCGTAACGCCATGTGCCATGATTCTGCCTTCCATTTTTCAGACTGTCATCCAATTATACATCATTAGAGCACCAGAAGGGCCTTCGTTTAGTTCAAACTGTTTTCTTTTTTTTTTTTAAATAGAAAGGCAAAGACACCTTCTCAAGGTCACACAAGTGTTTGATGCCTATCTCTAAACCCATTGGTTCTTCCACTCTATCAGACTGCCTCCAATGGGATGAAAATGGGCTTAATCACTTTTCATCGCTTTTATTTCTTTAACCAAATTTTCCTCTTCCACTCTTATTTTTTTTTTTTAGCTCTTTTAGGAATTTTCTTTGGGCTTGTGGCCCATCTGTTTTTTGTTTTTTCTTTTGAGCCTTTCCTTGTACATATTCTCCTGGCATTCTCCTCTTTTGAGTTTATATCTTGAGCTTCCCCATCTCCATGGAAGATTTTTATGGTCAGGTTCTTTTTTTATTGTTTGTTCCTTTTACCAAACAGGGTCTTGATTTGGGATTTTATGTTAGAGTTAGGCCCTGCTCACCTCTGAAGAGAATGGCCAACCTGAGTGTCTGTGACTGATCTAAGGCCAACCTATTGGAGAGAGTTCTGGTTACTATCTTCTGGGTCTGTGATGTGGTCCTTCCCTAATTAGAGCCCCTGATGATTTGACTACAGATGAGAACTTCTCCTCTCTGTCCTAGAACTACAACTGGAAATGAGGTCATGGGCAAAGGAGTTGCCAAATGGCACCTGATCCCGTGCCCAGTGCTAGCTAAGGGTCCTCTGTCATATCTTTCTGTCCACTTACTGTCTGTCAGCCTGTATCCCAGCATCCACAGACAGACCTTTTCTTCAGACCTCCTAAACTCTCTTGGACTAGAAAAATGAGATATTGTGATTTTGTCGTTGTTATCCCTCTCCGAATTAGATTTGAGGCATTTTTTTAACCCTTACCTTCCATCTTAGAATCAATACTTTGTATTGGTTTCAAGGCAGAAGAGCAGTAAGGATTAAGTGACTTGCTCAGGGTCACACAGCTAGGAAGTGTCTGGGGCCAGATTTGAATCCAGGACCTCCTGTCTCCAGACCTGACTCTCAATCCACTGAGCCACCCAGCTGCCCCCCGATTTGAGGCATTTTTTAAAAAGTTATCTAGAGGTCTGGGTTGGGAGACCTCAGCAGTTATGCTCAATTCCCTCTGCCATCTCAGCTCTACTAAATAAGACCCCAAATTTAAAAAATATAAAACAGAAAACTGGTCAATGAACTTTGAATGGAAACTAAGGGAATTGGATATTCTCAAAGGTTGTTTGTGTATGCCTGTGGCAACTTATATTGGATAGTGTAGACTGGATAACACTCAAAATTTCTTCCATTTCTGAAAGTCTTTGTATAGCCAGCTATGATGTAGCAAGAAAAAACGCTGCAGTTGGAGTCAGAGTTCTGGATTCAAATCTTGACCCTTATACTGATAGAAACTTACTAATATGTAAAGTCCTTGAAGAGAGGGACTATTTGATTTCTGTATTTGTATCCCCAGTGCCTAGCACCCAGTAGGCAATGAATAATTACTGACTAATACTGGTGAGCCTCATTTTCATTATTCTGAAAAATGACAGGGCTGGTTTGGGACATTGGCAAGGAGCCAAGCTCTGGAGTCTGAGGACTCTCTGTGTGACCTTGGGCACATTTAACTCCCTTGGCCTCAGTTTCTTCATCTGCAAGATAAGGGATTTAGGCAGATGGTCTCTGCTGCTCCTAGTGGTCCCTGATCTCTGATTCTATGATGCTTTGACCAGAGATTTTTCTTTTTTTTTTTTTAAATCTGTAAAATTGTATTTAATTAATTAATTTAGGATGTTTTTCTGTGGTTCCATGATTCATGTTCTTTCCCTCCCCTCCTCCCACCCCCCTCCCGTAGACAATGAGCAATTCCACTTGACCAGAGATTTTCAAACGGAAAAATATCCTGCAGTTACTTTTGATGATCTGAATTGCTCTTCTGTATCTGGACATTTTTCTTTTTAAAATTTTATTTTATTATCATGCAGATTTCCATATGGGTCATTGTCGTAAGAGCACGCCCATATAAAACCAAGACCCCCACCTAAAACCGTCCCTACACAGAGGTGAAAGGAAGTCTGCTTGGACCCACATCCATGCGACTCCAAGGGGCTGGGCTAGGTGGGACAGTAGAGGCAGAGGCGGTCATCCGGGATGAGAAGAGCCCTTTATTCCAGGCCGATTCTCATTCTGACCTCTAGACAGACGGCCCACTTGACCTTAGAGGTTTTATTTCCCACGTTCCCTTGTACCTGCTTACATTCCCAATAATTCTTTCTCTATCCCGGCCGTCTCTCCCCTTCATCTCATCAGCGAATGATCTCCAAACAGCCATGCAGCTCGAGTCATTTCTAGGAAGGTGCCCAAACAGGCTTCATCCTAGCCGGTGTGTGTGTGTATTTTGGGTGGCTTCCATGCAGAGCAGGCTGGCTCGGTCTTATCTCGGAGGCCTCTAGCGCTCAGGAGGGAACAGTCAGAAGATTCATTCTCGGTCCTTGAGGTTAGTCACTCCCGTGGAGACCGGAGAGTCTGAAGGACCTTAGAATGGCTGACTCCGTCCCGGGGCAAGCTCCCCGGACTGGACCCGGCGTCCAGGACTGTGGCCATGAGCCGTGGCTGGGCAGGCTCGTGCTCGGCAGAGACGAGAGCGTGACCCCTCCCAGCCCCAGCCCTGGACAGATCGGAATGCAGAGGCTACCTGCTTTCCATTGGACTCGTGCGCTTGCCAGCTCTCCACAGATCAGTGAAGCGGGCCAGGCTTTCTCTGGAGCCAGAGCTGGTGCTAGACACCCTTTGGGGGGGAGGAGAACCTGACGCTGGAGCTCGAAGAGGCCCTTAGACATTGCCTCATCCAACCCCCTCCATGGAAAGCAATTTATATTTTTTTATTATGAATTTAATTATCCAAAGACACAAACATTAAAAAATACCAAAAAAAAAAAAAAAACAACAAAAGGGATTTTACACAAAACAATTTCTGTATATATATATATATTTTTAAGGATATTCAGTTTCACCAGGTAGTAACAACATTGCCCTGTGCGCATGGTTCCCCCATCCTGGATTTCCTTTTTCTATCTTCTCCTTGCATATATCTGTTTTTATTGATAATCTTGCCTTTCCTCTTTTTCTTTATTTCTCCATCTCCACCCACTACTCTTCCTTCTCCTTTCTTTTTTTTAAATATATTTTTTAATTTTTTTAAAACCCTCACCTTCCATTTTGGAGTCAATACTGTGTATTGGCTCCAAGGCAGAAGAGTGGTAAAGGCTAGGCAATGGGGTTAAGTGACTTGCCCAGGGTCACACAGCTGGGAAGTGTCTGAGGCCAGACTTGAACCTAGGACTTCCTAGGTCTCTAGCCCTGGCTCTCAATCCACCTCCCTTCTTTTTTAACATATAATCAACACATGGGATGCCAGCACTCAGATTTTATGGAGGAGGATGTGAAGGGGCAGAAAATGAAAGGATTTTCATAGAGGTGTCAAAGCAGCCATGTGTCTGTTGGGGATGGAGCCTGCGGGGCCGAGTTCTAATTCAATATTTTTAGGAACAAAATCTTTTTTTTTTTTTGGCCAAGCTTTTATTTTTTCTCCCCCCTTTAAAAAATCTTATAACAAATATGCCTGCTTATCCAGTAAGCCCTTAATAAATGCTTTTTTTTTAACTTTACCTTCTGTCTTTGAATCAAAACTAAATATCAATTCTTTTTTTTTTTGTAATTTTTATTTAAATATCGATTCTAAGGCAGAACTAAAGCGTGCCTAGGATGACTTTTCTTAGAATCTTCTCTTACTTAGATCTAGAATTGACCTTAGAATCAATACTATGTGTTGGTTCTAAAGCAGAAGAGCAATAAGAACTAGGCAATGGGGGTGAAGTGACTTGCCCAGGGACACCCAGCTAGGAAGCAGCTGAACCCAGTTTTGAGCCTCCTATTTCCAGACCTGACATTCTATCTCCTGAGCTACCCCACTGCTGCAGTAAATACTTGTGGATTGATTCATTGATTCAAAAAGGCCATCCGAGACTTCTTAAACCTTAAGAACTTACTGAGGTCCCATGACCTCGTATGATAGATAAGAATGGCAGGCTTGGAGTTCCAATCCAACCTCCGCCACTTACTAGCTGTGTGACCTTGGGGAAGTCATTTAACTCCGCTTGCCTCTGTTTCTTCATCCGTAAAATGAGCTGGAGAAGGAAATGGCAACCTCCTCTAATTTGAGTATGATGGTTTGTTCCTCCGTGGATTGAGAGCTCCAGGAAGGGCCAAGGCCCCCCTGCAGCCTTTAAGAGGTGTTGGCAGATGGCTAGTGGAGAGGAAGCTGGCTGTAAGAGGAAGAATACTGGATGGAGTCAGAAGATGTGGGGTTCAAGCTTGGGCCTCAGTTTCCCTTTCTGTGAGATTGCACCAAGCTCCAGATTGTTGTGATTCAACGAGCCTCTGATTAAGTTCTCCATGTGTAAGACGGGAGAGTTTGCCACACTCTCAGGGCCAGGACAGGCATTCTGTGCCCCCTCAGTAACAGGACGTCCATTTTATGTTGCAAGTGGACTAGGGATTACCCAGTGATGGGCTTCAGAGTCCGGCTGGAGAAAGGCTGTGTGTCTGCGAGCAAAGGGCTCGGCGTCTGGACCAGGGCGTGCGGTCCAGACTCTCCAACCTCTGTGGAGAGCCTGGGCATCCCAGGGCAGACCAGCAGGGCCTCCGTGGGTGAGGAGTGACCAGCCCTGGCCCACAGGGAAGAGCCATACTGTGTCATGAGAACCAAGATGGCGGCTTAGTAGCCCGTCTGACAATCCTTCCAAACCCATCTATAAAAGGTCGCTTGAAATGGCAGGAGTCAAAAACCAAGAGGAAGGGGGGAGCTGTGTGGCTCAGTGGATAGAGAGAGACAGGCCTAGACACGGGAGGCCCTGGGTTCAAATCTGGCCTCACATACTTCCTGGCTGTGCGATCCTGGGCAAGTCACTTCACCCCCATGGCCCAGCCCTGACAGCTCTTCTGCCTTAGAACTAATCACAGTATTGATTCTAAGATGGACGGTAAAGGTTTAAAACAAAAAAAACAAAACAAAACAAAACAAAGGGAAGAGATGATCCTGCAGGGCCAAGCTCAGGCAATGGGATTCCATTCCGTGACGGCGTGTCTCTGCTCGCCATCCTCTTGGCCATGGTTGGTACTTACCTCTTGGAGGATTTAAATGAATATCCAATACTCCAAGAATTATATTTTATAAAGTTTATTCATAATCACTTGAAGTCGAAGGAGTAAAAAGGAAATAGAAGTAAAAACAACCTCAATTATCTAACAAAATTAAGACCACGTGAGCAACAACTCTCCTGGCTCTCACCTCACACCACCTCCACCAAGCCCAATCCAGGAAGAGAGCAAGAGGCGGGGCTGCACCACATTTATATCCTGCCTCCGTCAGCACGTCACGTGAGAAGGACCGTGGGCTGCTGGGAGTTGTAGTTCTAGGGTCCAGATTGTCATTTCACACTCTGATGCCATTTCTCTCTCTTCCCATCCCTCCCTTTTTCTGCCAAATCATCAGCACTTCCTGAATGCCGTAGAAACTCTGTGTCTGTCGGAAGCTGCTCGTGCCTCTCTTTCCCAGGCGTTGTTTCTGTCCACTCATCTCTCTGCACCTTTTAGACTCTCATGAGACCATCTTAGATGGCAGAGCTAGGCAGCACCTTAAAACCGAAGGGATTGGAGGCAGCTGGGTGGCTCAGTGAATGGAGAGCCAGGCCTAGAGCTGGGAGGTCCTGGGTTCAAACTTGGCCCCAGACACTTCTGAGCTGGGTGACCCTGGGCAAGTCACTTCACCCCCATTGCCTACCCTTACCGCACTTCTGCTTTAGAACCAAAGCACAGTATTGACTCTAAGATGGAAGGGGAGGGTCTAAAAAGAAAAAAAACACTAAATGATTTTAGATTTGGAGCAGGAAAGGACATCAGAAGCCGCCTAATTTAAACCCATCATTTTACAGATGAGAAAATTGAGACCTATAAAAATGAACCTGCTTGCCCTACCAGGTGGATAGAGCAAGGGGCCTGGAGTCTGGAAGACCTGAGTTCAAATCTAGCCTCATATACTTACTAACTGTGTGATCCTGAACAAATCACTTCACCCTGTTGGCCTCAGTTTCCTCATCTGTCAAATGAGCTGGAGAAGGAAATGGCCAACCATTCCAGTTGTTGCCAAGAAAACCCCAAATGGGGTCGCAAAAATTGGACATAATTAAGCAACCAAAGCTTGGGTCACATGGATAGTAATTAGCAAAGCTAAGATCCAAAGTTAGGCAAGTCTCTGATTCCAAATCCAAATCCTTTCTGCTATTATACACTTCAACCCTTTTCATCATACTGAAGAAAAGACAAAGGGCCAGAGAAGACCAGGGTTTCAGAGCTAGAGTGGGCTCTTAACCATCTAATTTAGTCCCTTCATTTTAGAGATCAGAAGATACAGATCTTCAAAGGGCTTGTTTCCAAGGGCCCAGGCAGGTCTCCTGAAGGTCAGACAAAAATTTTTTTATGTTCTATTTACCTTTTTTATTATTAAACCCTTACTCTCCATCTTAAAATTTATCGGTTTCAAGGCAGAAGAGCTTTTTTATTCTTGGCATTCTTTTTATTTATTTGCCAATTACATGTAATAAATTTCCACGTAAGTTTTCCAAAGTTATACAATTGAACTCTGACCTTCGTTTTACACATTTAACATCATTTTTTTAACGTTGTTTCCAATTCTGTCTGGCGTGCCCATTCGAGACAAACGATGGCGTCGGTTACACGCGTGATGTCACGTAAAACGTTGTTCCGTGTTAGTCTTGTTCAGCGAACATTTGCTAAGTTCCTTGTGGACGCCAGGCACCGGGCTAAGCTCTGCGGATGCAAAGAGGGACCAGAGACAGCCCCTGCCGTCCAGGCGCCCACGGGCTGATGGAGGGAGGATGCGCCAGCAGCTACATAGCCACGAGCTACCTCCGGGAAACACCGCAAATGATTGCCAGAGGGAAGGACAAGAGGACGCAGGAGAGACTTCCTGTGGAGGGTGGATGTTAGCTGGGATCTGAAGGAAGCCAGGCCGGGGAGCCGAGCCAGGGGAGCATGCCAGGCATGGGGCACAGGCGGTGCCAATGCCTGGCACCGGGAGATGGAGTGTCATGTTTGAAGCAGCCCCACCTTTAACAGAGGAAGAAACCGAGGAACCATGAAGTTAAATGACTTGCCCAGGGTCACACAGCGAGGCAGGAGCTGAGGCCAGGACCTCGTTCTCTTGATTCACGGAGCCATCTAGCTGCCCCTAATTGCAAAATGCCAACAAAATCATCTGGAGGGTTTGTTTCTCTTTGCTCTTTCTTCTCTCTCTCCCTTTCCCTCTTGCTTCCATCTTGCGTTGGGACTCCGCAGTGCGTCAGCCTCCTTGAACGTGGCAAATACCTTGTTTTATGGACTTCTTTCATGTTGAGAATTTGAGAGTCCACGGAGATGAAGCCATTGTGTTGTTAGTTTTACTTTGTTACACGAGACGTCTTGTGGGATCTGTAAAAGTTTTAAATGTGAAAAAAAATAACCACAGCAATAAATACAAGGAAAAGGGTTCGGGGAGGAGCATCTACTGAACCAAATCCTCCCCGGAGTTGTTGTTCCTGCCCAGAAATCTTGTACAAGCTTATGCTGAGAGCAAGAAGATTGGGGTCTTCCGTAGACCCATTATTTTAGATCTGGATTTAGATCTGGAAGGGACCTCAGGGTCCGCCTAGTCCAGTGATTCCCAAAGTGGGCGCCATCGCCCCCTGGTGGGTGCTGCAGCGATCCAGGGGGGCGGTGATGGCCACAGGGGCATTTATCTTTCCTATTAATTGCTATTAAAACTTAAAAAAATTAATCTCCAGGGGGCTAAGGAATATTTTTTCTGGAAAGGGGGCGGGAGGCCAAAGTGGTTTGGGAATCACTGAGCTAGTCCAATGTTTTCATTTTACAGATGAGGAAACTGAGGCCTGGAGGCATTAGGTTCAGAGTTTTGAAATCTAGAACCCAAGAAGCCATCCATTCCAACTCCCCCATTTTATAGGCCCAAAGAAGTTATGGGATTTCAGCCCAAGGTTACCCAGGTAGCAAGCGATAGAATATTTGTCGATATTATTCCAATTGATCTCCCATAATATCCTGGGACAGCCCCTCTTCCTTTCTGCCGCTGAGCCTTCTCCCTTGGCCATTTCTTAGATGGGGAGAGGAGTGGAGAGCGGAAGGGGGGGAGTAGCGATGGTCTGGAACGTCCAGAATGAGCGAATGGGACGAGTGACTGGCGTGAGGGAGGAGAAGCTCTCCGGATGTCCCGTGTCCCCTTGGGGAGGGTTCCTCATCTCACTGGGTTCCCCCCCATCCATTCGCTCATACAAAATGGGCCTGATCATCTAGGTCCCCCTCACCTCGCAGGCTTCTTCTAAAGACCAGGTGAGGCCTTGAATGTGAGATGTAATGCCTGTGGATTGCAAGCCCGTCCTCTCCTGTACCTCTGGTCTCCCTCCATCCTCCCATCTCCTCCCGTGCTCTGTGATCAGGCCACGCTGGCCTTCCGCCGATCTCCCATCGTGGTGCCTTTGTCCCGGCTCTCCCCCGTCACCCCTCTGCTGTCTAGCTTTCCTCCAGTGGAAGCTGGCTCGGCTCCTGCCAGTCACCTCTGAGATTGCCTTCCATCTTTTATGTACCAATTCCTCGTGGGTGATTTCTTCCCTTAGAATATAAGCCTCTCAAGGGCAAGAACTAGTTCTTTGAATCCCTCGCACTTCACCCAGTACATAATAAACATTTTCTTAAAACTCTCACCTTCTATCTTAGAATTATTATTAAGTTTTAGTTCCAAGACAGAAGAGCAATAAGAGCTACGCAGTTAGGGTTAAATGACTTACCCAGGGTCACACAGCTAGGAAATGTCTGAAGCCACATTTGAACCCAGGACCTCCCATCTCTAGGTCTGGTTCTCCATCCCCTGAGCCATCTAGCTGCCCCGTGTAATATGCATTTATTATTGACTAAATAATGGAGAGTACATTGAAGAAATTGCCGATACAACAGTACAATGGTGGAAACTTCACAATCCAAACAGAAATGCCTCCACTTGTCATTGAAAGCCCTTCACAACTTGGATCCATCCCACCTTTCTCACCTCATTATCCAAGCCGACCTCTCTCTGGTTCCATATGTAGAGCAATCCAGTTCTCCCCTCCAAACTTTTGTACTGGCTGTGCATACGCCTAGCATGCATTTCCCTTCACCTCTGCCTGGAGAATCCCCTCCTCCAGCTCCCCCTTCTATCTGAAGCCTTTCCTGATGCCCCGGCACCCCTACTTGCCTTTTCCCCCAAATGCCCTTCTGTCTGTATTATCTACACCTTAGATTTCTCCCCAGCCCACAGGGTCCTTTTCTTTTTCTTCTCTTTTCTTTTTTTTCTTTTTTAAACCCTTAACTTCTATGTATTGACTTATAGGTGGAAGAGTGGTAAGGGTGGGCAATGGGGGTCAAGTGACTTGCCCAGGGTCACACAGCTGGGAAGTGTCTGAGGCTGGATTTGAACCCAGGACCTCCCATCTCTAGGCCTGACTCTCAATCCACTGAGCTACCCAGCTGCCCCCCCTTTTCTTTTTGACCGCTTAACCCTTGGCCCAGTGCCTGGTACTTAATAGGGGTTGATTCATAATTATCTTAACTTGCATGATGAGTGAAATCTAAAATAACGGAGGAAACAATGGTTTGAGCTTCTGCGGATATTGATTTATTAAGCAATGCATGCCGATTGCACAAGAGATCGGGCCCAGGCCCCCTCGGCCTGGTGCTGGACCCTGAATACGGGGGAGATGTGTTGATGCAATAAAAGACAACAAACAACAAAATGTAGAGCAGGCATCAAGATTGAGTCATCCGATTTCTAATTGGAGAAAAGATTAGGGACTTTGCAAGTTGGGAAGAAGAGATGGAACAGGTGCATTTTCCTGAAATCAGAAAAAGGGGCGCTCTGCTACCCCCCCTCCCCCACCAATTGTCTGTAATTAACCAAAGGAACCCGGACACAAAAGCTGAATGGCCGGGATGGGGCCTGTTTTCAGCCAAGACACACAGGTTGCTCGAGATGTCCAATCTTGAGAAAACTTCCTGTATCGATCTTCAGATCTCGTTGAGTTGCTGGTCGGTCTAACCCAGGTCCTTAGTTAAGGATCTCTAAGCAGCGGGTAGAGGTGGTCCAGTTTCCCAGCTTCAAACAATGCAGCAAGAGTTTTCTCACAATTCCCATAAATGAACAAAATTTTCTCACAAGACAGAAATTGGACTCGTTCCATAATTAAATAGAAAAGAAATTGAGCCAGCTCCAGAATTGAGTTGCAAAATGGAGTCAGTGTGGTTCACTCAATTTCCCACACTTCTAAATTAAAGTCTGGCAGCCAGAGACAGGATTTCGGGATCTAGTGCTAGAGGGTACCTTGGAGAGATTCTCTCTCATCTAACAGAGAGGAGGATTGACTTGCCGAACGTCTTGCACCTAGTCATTGCCAAGTGGAGATTCGAACCCAGTTCCCTTGTCATAATAAATCCCACTGTCTCCCCAGAGAAAGGTCCTTGTATTATCTTTGGCTCATTCTCCCCACGCAACTTTCTCTCCTTGGTGCCACCCCAGAGAAGCACCTTGAAACCCTAGAAAATAGTCATCTGTTTTTGCCTCAGACTTTTTTGGGGGGGGCAGAAGTTCCTCTTTGAAAGGTTACTTCTTATGAGAAGCCTATCTGCTGATGGATCAGTAACCCCCCACTTCCCCTCCTGTATTCCAGGTGACTATGGCCCTGATGGGGAAACACTTTGATGGCCCCACCAACGCCTCCGGGCCCGATCGCTGGAGCGCGATGTTTCCCCGAAAAGATGAGATCATCACCAGCCTTGTGTCTGCCTTAGATTCAATGGTGAGTTGAGCTGTTGGGGAATGGGGAGGGGAGGTTCTGGCTGGAAGAGCAGCACTCCTTGGGGTTGGCCATTACCCTGCAGAAGTTGGCTAAACCAAGAACAATGGAGTCAAGTGGGGCAGGGATGAGGCGGGTAGGGGTCGAAGGGATGTTCTAATTCTTAAAATCTCCTGGGAAACAAAAACCAAACAATATAACTCTCCTCCCTTGGTCCTCTGATGTCCTTCACTCTACCTGTTGGCCCCCAACTAAATAGCAGTTGTACCATTTAAACCCAGACCTGGTTCTATCCCCACAGGCAGATGGATCCAGCTAGTAATGATGACCCAATAATGTTACATGGTGGCCATTAAACAGTGTCTGGCACATAGTAGGTGCCTAATAAATGCTTATTGTTTGATTAATAAATTATATCATCACTCAACACAAGAAACACCGAACCATATGATGTCAGGGCTAGAAGGAGGCTCAGAGATCACCTCATTTTGCTCCAATGTTTTACAGAGAGGTCATTCAATAAGTGTTTATTAAGCACCTACTATGTGCCAGGCCCTGTTAGAAATACAAAAAGAGGTGAAGAAGAAATTCTCCCCATTTTCTTTTATGATACAAATATGGTGCTAATACCTAAACCAGGAAGAGCAAAAATAGAAAAAGAAAATTATAAGTCAATCTCCCTAATGAATATTGATGCCAAAAATGTAAATAAAAATGTTAAAAATGTTAAAAAATACTAGCAAAGAGATTATGACAGTATATCAAAGTATCATACAACATGACCAGGTGAGTTTTATTTCTAAGAAAGCAGGGCTGGTTCAATATTAGGAAAATCATTAGCATAATCGACCATATCAATAACAAAACCATATGATTATATCAACAGATGCAGGAAAGCTTTTGACAAAATATAATACCCATTCCTTATAAAAATATTAGAGAACAATGGAATAAATAAATCTTTCCTTCAAGTGATGAATAGCATCTGTCTAACATCATCAGCAAGTATTATCTTTAATGGGTATAAGCTAGAAGCCTTCCCAGTAGGATCAGGGGTGAAGCAAGGGTGTCCATTATTGCCACCAGTATTTAACATTGTACTAGGAAGGCTAGCTTTAGCAATAAGAGAAGAAAAAGAAATGGAAGAAATCAAAATAAATAATGAGGAAACAAAGTTATTACTTTTATAGATGATATACATAGAGCACCCCAGAGCATCAACCAAAAATTTTAATGAAACAATTAACAACTTCAGCAAAGTTGCAGAGTATAATATAAATTCACATGTAATGTCAGCATTCCTATTTATCACCAACAAAGACCAATAGCAAAAGATAGAAAAAGAAATTATATATAAAATAACATGAATAATATGGAAATATATTTCGGGTGATAATATAAGTATAACCCAGTTGAATTGCTTGTCAGCTCTGGGAAGAGGGGAGGGAAACAGCATGAATCCTGTAACTTTGGAAAAATTGTGTGTAAATTTGTTATTGGAATAAAATAATGATAATTTAATAAAATAAATTTAATTAAAATAACTGTAGACAATATAAAACACCTGGGATTCTACCTTCTACAATAAACCCAGAAACTATTATGAACAAAAGTACAAAACACTTTTCACCCAAATAAAATCAGACCTAAGCAGTTGGAAAAATGTTGATTGCTCATGGATAGGCCGAGCCAATATAATGAAAATGACTATTCTACCTAAATTAATTTACATATTCAGTGTCATATCAATCAAACTACCCAAAATTATTTTATAAAGCTAGAAAAATACTAACAGAATTTATCCATAAAAACAAAAAGTCAAGAATATCAAAGGGATTAATGAAAAAAAAATGAAGAAAGGAGGCCTAGCTATACCAGATCTCAAACTGGGTTATAAACTGGTAATCATCAAAACAATCCAATACTGGCCAAGAAATAGTGATGGATCATCGTAATAGGAAAGGTACACAATATGCAGTGATAAATAACCATAGTACCCTAATGTTTGATAAAGTCAAATATCCAAGCTTTTAGGGGAAGAACTCACTATTTAACAAAAACTGCCCAAGAACTGGAAATCGGTATGGCAGAAATGAGTCATAGACCAACATCTTACACCATGTGCCAAGACGAAGTAAAATGGCTGCTTGATGTAGAAATAGGGTGACACCATAAACTAATGAGGGGAATAGACAGGCAATAGTTTACCTGTCAGACCTGTGGATATGGGAAGAATTTATGATTAAACAAGATGTAGGGAGCCTCAGAAGAAGTAAAATGGATAATTTTTATTATAGTAACTAAAAAAAAAAAAGGTTAAGAACAATCAAGATTAGAAGAGAAACAAAAAAACTGGAGAAAAAAATTTAACTCCAGTTGTCTAGGCCTAGGAAGGAAAGAAGGAAAGACATGGACAGATGAAAGGAAGGAAGGACAGATGGAAGGAAGATAGACAGATAGATAGATAGATAGATAGATAGATAGATAGATAGATAGATAGATAGATATTTAGATAGACAGACAGACAGACAGACAGACAGATTGGGCCTTGCCGAGGCACCAGCCCTCCCTCACCCAGCAGGCCATCTTGCCGCGTCTCTCGGACGAGGAGAGCTCGGCCCCGGCTCTGTGGCTTTGGGCACTCTGGGGGCCTTCGCCCTTCTCAAGCTAAGGCAGACATTGATGGTCATTATCAGTCAGTAAATGCTTATTAAGCACCTGCTGTGTGCCAGGCGCTGTGCCAGGTGCTGATAATGGAGGGGCCTGAAGGCAGAGGTTGCCCCTGACAGCCCGGCAGAGACAGGCCTCGGGCTCCGTCCTGGGGTTCCTGGGGGCTCACCCCTGACCGCTGGGCCAGGCCAGGCCGCCGGCCTGTCTCCACACTAGGCCTCTTCCTGCAGAGCGCCCAGCAGGAAGGAGATAAGGAGAGGCGGTCGAGCCGCGGCAGATGGGCCCAGGGGTTTGGGTGACGCTCCCTGGGCGCCACTCTCCGTCCCCCCATATCGTGTCCCTGGGGAGGGTCAGAGCGTCCTATGGGGAGAGACTCGCTCCTGAGCAGGCCGCAGGGTCAGAAAGCTCCGGGTTCGTGTCCATCCTGGCCGGGTGGCCGCGGGCGGCTCTCCGAGAATCGCAGGTGACAGAGAAAGAGCCCGTCTGCTTTGGTCGAGGGAGTTTCCTCGCTGAGAGTTCCCTGCGGTGGGTAGAAGGCTGGGTCTGGGGACAGGAAGATTCAGGTTCAAATCCCGCCTCAAACAGTTATGAACGGTGAGGCCCTGAGCAAGTCACGTCACCTCAGTCTGCCTCAGTTCCCTCAGCTGTAAAATGGGGATAATAATAACGTCTTCCACCCAAAAGTGTGCTTTGCACAGTGCCTGGCACATAGCAGGCGCGTAATAAATTCTTGTTACCTTCCCTACATGGGTAGAAGACGATCTCAACTTTTCCGGGCATCGTGCTGGCTGCTCGGGGTACAGAGACGCCTTTTACTTCCTGTCTCACTGCTAAGCCGCCCCTCGGGCCTGCCTGGACAGCCTGGGAGCCTCCTGGCCGTCCCCTGTCTCAGGAGCCTGACTCGGAGCATTATCCAACCCCGACCGGAGCCTGCTCTCGAGGAAGGAGCTCCCCAAATTTTCTTTGTTTTGGATATCCCTATCCCTGGCTGCTTGGGCAGGAGAGGGGCGGCACAGCACTGGGAAGATCTGGATTCGAATCCTGGCCTGGCCATTTATTAGCTGGGCTACCCTCTGTCTTTTATTCACTCTTTGTGTTCTTAATGTCTTCGTTTTTAAAAATGAGGGTGTTGGGCTTGGGCCCTCCCATCCCTGAGATCTGTGGCCCCTCGTTCTTCGGGCAAGTGTACATGGGGCTGGGGTTGAGGGGTGGATGCCGAGGTGCGCTTCATGGACAGGAGAACACGCTCAGGACAGTCCCTAAGTTGTACCCCTCCAGCCCAACTGAGTTCCAGGAATCAGGTGCCCAGGCAGTTGGGCCCAGCATCTGGGAGGTCCCCTGAGCCATCCTGCTCCTGAGCTGGGCCCAGAGGCTTCCAGGAAGCAGGCCATAGTGGGGGAAATGCTCGACTTGTAGTCTGAAGGTCTGGGTTCGAATTCTAGCTCTGGCATAGACGAGCTGTGTGCCCCTAGGCAAAACCCTACATCTTTCTGAGCCACTCCATAAAACGAGGCTAATGAGCCAATGGGGGGCAGGGAAAGTGTGTCTGCGTTTACATGGCTTCCCCCTCCTCTCCCCATTCCCGTAGAAGGAAAGCTCACTGAGGCCTGGCACAGGATGTTTGCTTAATACATGTTTACTGATTGACTTCTTGGTTGATGGATGGGGCGCTGAGCTTGGAATCATAGGACCTGAGTTAGAATTCAAGTCATTTAATCTTTCTAAGCCTCAATTTCCCCAGCTGTAACATGAGATGGTTAGACTGAAGGACCTCCAAAGTCCCTTCCAATTCTGTATCTAGTATGCATCCATTTAACTCCCCCCCAACCCTCAGTTTCCCCAACTGTAACATGAAAGGGTTGGACTGGAAGGCCTCCAAGAACCCTTCCAATTGTGTATCTAGGATCCATCCATTTAACTCCATCCCAAGCCTCAGTTTCCCCATCTGTAGCATGAGAGGATTGGACTGGAAGGCCTCCAAGATCCCTTCTAATTCTTTATCTAGAATCCATCCATTTAACTCCCCCCCTGAGCCTCAGTTTCCCCATCTGTAATCTCAGAGGGTTGGACTGGAAGGCCTCCAAGATCCTTTCCAATTCTGTATCTAGGATCCATCCATTGAACCCCCCTGAGCCTCAGTTTCCCCATCTCTAACATGAGGGAGCTGGACTTCCTGGCTTCTGGCTCACAGTCTATGGGATTATTTACTTTATAAATCTTAAAGCGCTAAAGAAGGTTGCTCGTCGCCATTGGGACCATCGCCATGGCCAAGATGGCGGCTGGGCAGGGAGAGCGGATCCTCGGCTCCAGGCTCCAGGCCAGCCGGGGGAGGCTCTCTTCCTTCTCTTCCCCTCTCCATGGACGTGGGGGGACAAAATAGTCGTTCCCGCTGCTCCGGGGAGCTCGGAGAGGCCAGAAGGCGAGCCGGGGCTTCGGGTCTTGGAGAACAAAAGGAGGGAAGCCCCGTTCTTCGGAGGGCCGGTTCCCGGCACAAACCGTACGGAGGGCAGCTTCACTCCCAGAAGTGAGCATCTGGGCCAGGAGCTGAGCCTGCGTTGTTGGGGGTTGTTGGGTGGTTTGTTTTTTACCATCAAAGTAAGAACCTAGAGGAGAAGTGAGCGGGCCCACATGGTCATTCCAGGCCCAGGGCTGCCTGCCCTAAGGCAGTGGGGAGGTTTAGGGGATCCCTTGTTACACTCTGGGGTTCCCCTATTAGCAAGAGGCTCCAAGCCAGAGCCCCACCTGCCCACTTATTCCAAAGTCCCTGCTTTCTGCATCAAAGCTCATTTTTCTTTTCCCTTTTCATTCCTGGAAGACTTTATTTTGGAGAATGGGAGGGAAACGGGGACCCCTGAAACCTCATCGGTGTGGGGGCTCCTGGTGTGGGAAGTACCTTCACCAATACAGACCGGCACCTTTTCCCATAACCGGAGTCTCAGAGAGTTGCCCAGGGTCAGAGGCAGGATTTGAACCCAGCTCCACCGCACTACCTTGGTTACTTGTAACTACAAAATATTAGCTCTGGAAGGGGCCTTATGGCATTTGTCTAAGGGAAAGGGCCTTCGGTGATGAGGAGGAGGAAGAGAAGGGGTTCTGGCCTTGGGGAAGAGTCTCGGACAGCGGGATGGACGGGCTCCGCGGGGCCTCCGTTATCTGTGGTGGCTCCCTTCCTCCTTTGGTTTCAGCATCTCGGGGATCTGGGGCGGCGGTCCTTGGCATGGGCTGTTCCCTCCTCTCCTTAAAGAGGTTTTAAGAATCAGAGACATCAATTAGTCTAGCAAACACTGAGTCGGTCCTACTACGTGCCAGGGGCAGCTGGCCTTGGAGTTAGGAAGACTCATCTTTGGGAGTTTGGATCCAACCTCAGACACTTCCTAGCTGTGTGACCCTGGGAAAGTCACTTAACCCTACTTGCCTTAGTTTCCTCATCTGTAAAATGAACTGGAGAAGGACGTGGCAAACCATTCCAGTATCTTTGCCAAGAAAGCCCTAAACTCTGTTTGCCTCGGTTTTCTCATCTGTAAAATGAGCTGGAGAAGGACATGGATCTCTGCCAAGAAGACCCCCAAGGGGGGCACAGAGTCAGACACCACTGAAAAACGCCTGGACAACATCAGGCCCCGTAGGGTTACAAGACCAAAATGGAAGCTCGAGGGCTTCCATTCTATTGGTTCCAGCCAACTTCCTTGAGGTCACTGTCTGAGGGCCTGGCAGGGCTCCAGTAGGAGGCCAGATCCTGCCTCCTGGTCCGAGGCTCCTGCCTTTAGACTTTGGCCTTTCCCTCTTTGAAATACCCTTAGAAGAGGTCAACATGGAGCCTGAGATCAGAATTAGGTCGATGTGTTGGGCCCAGACCGAGCCCCCACCAGAGACGTCTGGATGAGCAAAGAGGAGGCAGGACAAGGCCAGCCTGGGGCCATCTTGGAAAGTCGGGGAGGCTTGTGTTCCGTGGCTCTGGTGTTCTCTCTGTCTCAAAGCCCACTTCCCATCAGCGTCACAGCATGGGCCCCACCGTGGTCACCCGATGCCATTCTTTGCTTCCCACCGTCAAAACCAGCCCCCCAAGAACTCCGAGGTACACTGTGATGAACCACAATTCCAGAGCACCAAAGCCATTTCCCACCTTCTGACTGGGAGGCCGTGACCTCGGCATGCAGAGTCAGAGCTTCGGTCCTTAAAAATGCACAAAGACTTTGGGGAGGGGGCTGCTGAGGGGTTGAGTAGACTGAGAGCCAGGTCTGGGGAGGGAAGGAAGGAAGGAAGGAAGGAAGGAAGGAAGGAAGGAAGGAAGGAAGGAAGGAAGGGAGGGAGGGAGGAAGGAAGGAAAG
>NC_058133.1:500205964-500236751 GCF_016433145.1 Gracilinanus agilis | reverse complement strand
TCTCCCTCCCCCCCCTCTCTCTCTCCTCTCTCTCTCTCTCTCTCTCTCTCTCTTTCTCTCCTTCTCTCTCTCTCTCTCTCTTCCTCTCTCCTTCTCTCTCTCTCTCTCCCTTTGCAGGCTCAGGGCCTCATTCTTTTCCTTTCGGCCATGCCGTATGGGGCGGGCTGCCCTCCCCAGCCTCACCAAAGACTAGTTGAAAAAGCCAGAAGATCCCATTTATTCATTGCAAGTGGAGGGGATTGAGGTGACGATGTCCTGGGCTGGGGTAAATGTCGCAGTTCCTGCCCTCTAGGAGCCTCCTTCCTCCTGGGGGCACCAAACATCACAACGAGCATTTATAAAGCCCCTTTTTGGGGAGAGAAATCAATCTGGCAATCAACATGTATTTGCTAAGGGCCTACCATGTGCCAGGCACTGTGCTAAAGGCCAAGAATCAAGTGGAAAAAAGGCAACTTGTGCCCTCCAGGAGCTTCTACCCGATGGGGCGGTACCAAAAGGAAGCTGAGCTCCAAGGGCAGCCGGGTGGCATCGGAGGGCACAGAAGCCCGGCCGGGAGTCGGGAAGACTTCTCTGGCTCCTGGCTGGGTGGCCCTGGGCGAGTCACTTCACCCCCACTGCCCGGCCCTGATCACTCTTCTGCCTTGGAACTGATACTTAGTTTTGAGGCCAAGATGGAAGGTTGTTTGGTCTTTTTTGTTTATTAAAGAAATTTAATTTTTTTTTATTTAAAGAGGATTTTTTAAAGAAAGTAAAGAAAGAGGGTGCTTGAGCTCCATCCAAAGTGAGTGAGACGGAGGTGACCAAAGAACGCCCTGTGGGCAGGGAGAACGTGGGGGCTGGAGGCAGGAGATCTCAGGCAGCCTCCACGCAAGAGGCCCCTCCGGACATGGGGCACGGCCGGAGGAGGAATGTTCGGGGAGGCGGGGCGGCTCGTAAAGCCAAGTGGAGGGATTTCTCTTCCGTTCTAGAGCCGCCCAGGCTTATGGATCGGGACCTTTACCCAGGCCCCTCCTCGGCCGGCCACTGCGGCCTTGTCCTCGGCAGACCTGGGAGAAAGCGAGGATGGGCGGCTTCCGGGGCTGGCTGGTGGCCTTTGATGCCCGGCCGGCCCTCCCCACTTCCGGGATGTCTCTGCAGGAAGGAGATGAAGAGCCGCCCCCCCCCCCCCGGCCACCCTGGGCCGAGGCCTGGACAGAGGACGGATGGGGGCCTTGGGCACCGCCAGAGCCGGCCCCCTCCTCATTTTACAGCGGAGGCACACGAGGCCTGAGGAGACAAAGCGAGCGGCCCACCCGCGTGGAAACCCAGGTTTAACACCGGAACGTACCTATTCACGTGGACACGAGAAAGAGTGGAATTCGCTGGGATGACCCAGAACAATGCCATCGGCCCGGAGGGGCAGGGCCCGAGAGGCCGGCCCAGCCCTGGCACGCGTGCCCCTGCCCGGCGCTGCCCGCCCTCTCTGTGCCAGGATGGGGCTCCTGTCCAAGGGCCCTTCCCAGCCTGCCCTGGGCTCCTCTGATTCCGTGAAAGCAGGAGCACCTGCCTCGGAGAGCCCAGCTGCTCGGCGTCTATTTATAATGGCCCCGTCTATTTGGGGCTCACAGCTGAGCTGGCACTTCCTCACAGCCTCCTGTTTGGGGGCAGCCCCAGGCCGGGCAGCAGCGTCCAGGCTCGCCAAACTCGGACCGCTCAGGCCTTCCCAGGAGCCGTGGCAGAGCCGTCCTCGATCCCCATGAATGAGCTCCCCGTGGCGACATCCCTGCTTAGCCCAGGAAGAAGGGAGCCCCTGCCATAAAGAGCCAGAGAAGTGACGCTCAGGAGCCAGGCTTGACTGGACAGGCAGTCGGTCCCCAGAGAGCTGCCGAATGGAGAACGCGGTAGCAATAACAACAACAACAATAATAATAATCCTTATAATTGTAGTATAGTATAATAATATATAATATACAATTATAATTATAATAAATATAATAATTAGTGCCTACTGTGTGCCAGGCGCTGTGCTTTACAAATACGATCTCTCAGGAGCTGTTATTATCCCCATTTTACCGATGTGGAAAGTGAAGCAGATGGTAAAGTGACTTAGCCAGGGTCACACAGCTATGGGTCTGAGGCTGGATTGGAACTCAAGAAGAGTCTTCCTGACTCAAGACCCAGAACTCTATGCACTGATTACTGCCCATTAAAGTAATTTCAATCACATTTCCACTCATCAATGCCTTTGTTGACGATGGGCCAATCCAGTGACCTCCCTGGCCCTCAGTTTCTTCTTTTGTCAGATGAAAGGGTTAGACTAGACAACCCTTTAAAAAATAAATAAACCTTTACCTTCATCTTAGTATTAATTCTAAGATGGAAGGGTTTGGGCTAGGCAATGGGGTGTTAAATGACTTGCCCAGGGTCACACAGCTAGGAAGCATCTGAAGTCAGATTTGAGACTAGACAACTTCCAAAGTCTCGTGTCGCCCCTTCATTCTGCTCAGTGAGGCTGTGATTGGCACCACAGAGGATGCCAGGCTGAGTGAGAAGCGGGCCCTGCCCTCCAGAGGACATAGAGGATATCCATATGGCTAAGATTCTATTTTTAAAATTATCGATATCTTTGTTTTGACGCCACCCACATTCTCTGGTGCCTCTCCCTCTCCTTCCCCCTCCCAGAGAGTCACCCTTTATAACAAAGAATAAATGAGGGGAAATCAATTGAACCAAAGGAAGCGAGCTGTGGAAAGGGTCCGAGCCCTGTGCAGAGCCCCGTTCCTGAAGCCCCCCTCCCCGCCGAGCCGAGGCACAGGGGGCCGCGCTCTCCTCCGTCAGAGGATCATAACACCAGGCAGGCTCATCTCGCGGCCTCGAGAAGAATTCAGTGGGAAAGTGACGAGAAAAGATGATGTAATGGAAGGAAATTCACGGGATTATGGGAGTGAGCGCTGGACGGGACCTCAGAGGCCGGCCGGTCCTATTCCTTTATTTTTTTTAAACCTTTACCTTCTTTCTTAGAATTGATACTAATTATGATGATATATGTATAATCCAGTGAAATTGCCGGGAAGGGGGAGGAACAAGAATCATGTAACCGTGGAAAAAAATTTTTTTAATTAAATAAATTTATTTTAAAAAAGAATTGCTACTAAGGGTAGATTCTAAGATAGAAGAGCAGTAAGGGGTAGGCAATGGGGGTTAAGTGACTTGCCCAGGGTCACCCCACTAGTGTCTAACGCCAGATTTGAACTCAGTACGCATCTTCTTGACTTCAGACCCAGCTCTCTATCCACTGCGCCTCCCAGCTGCCCTGTTCCTCGGGTGGTGTAATGGCATCATGGAGAATTGGTCTTGGAGCCAGAAAGGCCTTGGTTCAAGTCCCACGTAGTCGTAGGACCCCGGGCAATTCTCTAGATTTTGAGTTGAAGGTGCTGGCATTGGTGGAGAAAGCGCCCTCCTCTGGGAGCTCTCTGGTCCATCCCTGCTTAGATGTTCAGAGAAGGAAGAGCTCCCTAGGTGGCTTCATCGTGGAGTCAGGACTTCCTCTGACTACCCGCCACCGTTTATTGGAATCCAGCACTGGTTGGAGGGGGCAGGGCAGCCTCTTTTTCCTTTTCCCAGGAAGAGCCCAGCACAGGTCCAGCCTGGATTTATTTGCTTTCCAGTTTTTACAGAATGCAGCCGACTGAACTTTTCACCCCAAGCCAAGGCCTTGGTGGGGAGTCTTGGAAAATGGCATTTTCCTACAGCAATGACAGCCCACCGCCATGAGCACAAATAAAGCTCCTTCCTTCTACCCCGTCTGGCTCCCAGCCGTGTCCAGGCCTTCCAGACTTTGGCTCATTAATCTTTCAATATGGCCCCAGGAGGTGGGAGGCACCAAGGGAAGGGGGGGACCAAGAGGAGATATCATGGAGCCTTCACCGGGCTTCAAGCTACTACTCCGGTGCATGATTGAGGGGTTCCCCTTCACGACCACCATCCTCAATAGGACAGTGTAAAGGGGACAGAGCAGGGGGGCATCGGGCGAGCCTCACCGTGTCAACAATTGGGCTAGTCTTTGTTCTTTGGTTTCCAAGATGAAGGATTGGTTTTTAAACACCATTGAAAACGTGTTGCTGAGTTTACTAGGATAGAAAGAGCAGGGATGTGAGGTCTGGAAACCTGGGTTCAAGTCCAGGCTCTAACATTTATTAGCTGGAGATGAGACTGTGCATAAATTGTTTTTCATCCTTCAGAGCCTCAGTTTCCACATCTGAAAAATGGACCCAAAATGCTTACATTTCCCCTTCAGCAGGTTGCTCTAAGGAAAGCCTTAGAGCGAGGGGTTTAGTTAAAAGTATTCATTTTTGTGTGACCCTGGGCAAGTCACTTAACCCCCACTGCCCAGCCTTTAGTGCTCTTCTGCCTTGGAGCGCATACACGGTATTGATTCTAAGATGGAAGGTAAAGAGTTTTTTTTTTTAAAAAAAGAGCTCAGTCCCAGAGTCTCTCCTCTGCCCCTCTTGGTGCCTCACCTGCTCTTTGCCCTCATTGGTTCCTTCTTATAGTTTCTCCTCCCTTTTCCTGCCTCCAGCCTCTCCCCTCCGGATCATCCAACTTAGCACTGCCGAGTGGAGCTTCCCGAAGTACAGCCGCCATGGCACTCCCTTCCTGAGGGGCTCTCTGTGGCTCCCCATTGCTTATGGGCTTTGGTTGAAATTCCCCCTTACCTCTCCTCCTTCGTGTTCTCCAGCCACGCTCGCTCCTTGCCTGCCTCCCCACCCCCCGATTTACCCATGCCATTCTCTGCTCCTGCCGCCAGTCATTCAACAAATATGCATTCAGCACCGACTGTGCGCCAGGCACAGATGTTCCTCCCTACATTGGTGTGGACGGTCCTTTTCCATCCATTGTCTTATTTGAATTTGTTTAATCCTCACCTTCCATCTTAGAACCCAGCCTGTGTATCGGTTCCTTTTTTTTTTTTTTTTGAACCCTTAACTTTGGTCTTGGAGTTAATACTGTGTATTGGCTCCAAGGCAGAAGAGTGGTAAGGGTGGGCAATGGGGGTCAAGTGACTTGTCCAGGGTCACATGGATGGGAAGTGTCTGAGGCTGGATTTGAACCCAGGACCTCCTGTCTCTAGGCCTGGCTCTCCATCCACTGAGCTACCCAGCTGCCCCCTGTGTATCGGTTCCAAGGCAGAAGTGCTAGATAATAAGGATCACCCAACCAGGAAGTATCTGAGGTCAGATTTGAACCCAGGAGCTCCCATCTCCAGTCCTGGCTCTCCATCTTCTGAACCACCCAGCTGCCCCAAGACAAGAGTCTTTCAGCTTAGAGACCCTAATGAGATTTCAAGGAGTCTGAACTTGGATGGAAAAAAGATGACAGCATCATTTTCACAAGCCTCTGACTGGACTTTGGCTTTTGTTTGGTTATTTAAATTCATGATACCGAGAAAGTGCCGAGGCTGCCCCAGAAGGGAGTACGAAAGGGGCCAAGACCCCCCCCTCGCCTTAGAGGATGAGACTCCGGCCAACATAGGCAACAGCATTCTCCCGTTGCCTTTGTGGAAGTCTGTGCCGCCAGGTCGGCCTCGGGACCTCCATGGCCCAAGACCGTCTCTTCTATTGTTTGTTCCCCTTGTGGGGCATCAGATGTTCCCTTTACAGATGAGCCGAGGAGCTGCCCCACTCACGGAGAGAGCAGGCGGAAAGCGGACTGGAGACCGCAGAAATCCTCAGCAGTGGCCGGAGGCCCCTAGACAGGAAGAAACTTGTTCTAGATCATCTAGCCCATCCGTGCCCAAGGCAGGATTTGAACCCATAGCTTCTTACCTCCAAATTAAGGAGAGGAAGTTCCTAAGACAGGGACTTAACTCTTTAAAACATCTCCTTGTCCATTCAAAAGAATCACAAAAGTTTAAATCTGGGAGAAAAAGTTGTTGTTGAGTCATTTCGGTCATGTCTCACTCTGTGACCCCATTTGGGGTTTCCTTGGCAGAGATACTGGAGTGGTTTTCCATTTCCTTCTCCAGCTCATTTGACAATTGAGGAAACTGAGGAAAATAGGGTGAAGTGACTTGTCCAGGATCACCCAGCTAATAAAAGTCTGAAGCCAGATTTGAACTCAGGGTTTCCTAATTCCAGGCTCAGCACTGTATCCACTGCACCACCTAGCGCCGCTCTCTTTTTTTTTTTTTTTTTAAACAAAGTAGGAAACTGAGGCCCAGGGGAGAAAAATAACTTATTCCGGGTTACTCTGTGAATCAAGGAAATAGAATTAAAACCCAGGTCTCTGATTTCTCAAGTCCAAGAGCTTCCTGCTGAATCTTGGATAGTGAAGGGAGGCCTGGAGAAGGGGAATTCGGGGCTGGAAGGACCCAGGCTAACTGGAGTGACGGGAGTAGAACCTTCTCATTGTCTCGTCTTGCTTTGTGTCCGGCAGGGGGGCACCAGAGAAAAGAACCTGAGGTGGAAGTTCCCAGGAAGGTCCGCGAATGCCACCGCAACACTCAGCGGGTCTCCCCAGACCAGGGCTCAGACGTCTACCTTCTGAGGAAGATGGTGGAGGAGGTCTTCGATGTCCTTTACAGTAAGTTCCTTCCTTACTCCATATGGGGCCCTCGAGGTCCTCTTGGAAATGTCTTCTCCAACCAGCAGGCCCAGAGGATGCATTTACCGGGATGACCTGGGGATGGCTGCCACAGCTCAGGGATGGCTTTCCTCTAACACGTCCAGGGAGGCATTGCCACCTGTCGGATGGCTGCCCTTCCTCCCTTACCAACCTGGGCGGTTTTTATGGAGCTCTAAGATCTCCAGAGAGAAAGTGGGAGCCTCAAGGAGTCATAGGGCACTAGTTCTAGAGCTAGAAGACGTCTTGGAGACCTTCAACTCCCCAACTTTACAGATGGAGGAACTGAAGCCATCAGACATGAAGTGACTTTTCTAAGGTCACACAGCTAGTAAGAATCTGAGATGGGGTTCAAACCCAGATGCTGCTGGGTTCAACTCCAGTGTTCCCCCTCAGAGCAAAGACCATCTATCTAGTCCAACCCCTTCCTGAACAGATAACCCCAACAGGCAAGGAGGTGTTGTTTAGTTGTTTTTCAGTGACTTCATTTGGGATTTTCTTTGCAGAGATACTGGAATAGTTTCCTTCTGCAGTTCATTTTACAGTTAAGGAAACTGAGGCAAACAGGGTGAAGTGACTTGTCCAGAGTCACACAGCTAGAAAGTGTCCGAGGGCAGATTTGAATGCAGGAAAATGAGTCTTCCTGATTCCAAACCCAGCTCTCTATTCACTACACCATTATATTATACTATATTGTTCATATCATATATCATTTCATTTCATCTCATACCATACTATATCATATTATATCCTCTCATCACATCATATCATGTCATATCAAATTATATATATATATCATACTATATTACATTATATATCATACTGTATTGCATTATATCATATTATATTACATATCATACTATATCACATTGTGTTATACTATATTACATTACATATCATACTCTGTCACATTATATTCTATCATACTATATCACATTATGTCATACTATATTATATTTACTATATCACTTTATATTATATTATATTACATTATCTATCATACTATATCACATTATATTTGATCAGACTATATTACATTATATATATTATATCATACACATTATATTATATCATGTCATATCATATTATATATCATGCTATATCACATTATATTATACTATATCACCTTATTTTAAATTATACATTCATACTATATCACATTATATATCATGCTATATCACATATCATACTATATTACATTATATACATTATATTGTATCATACACATTATATTATATCATGTCATATCAAATTATATATCATATTATATTATATGTCATACTATATCATACTATATCACATTATATTATACTATATCACCTTATACCAGGGATCAGCAACCTTTTTGGCCGTGAGAGCCATAAACGCCACATTTTTAAAAATGTCATTTCGTGAGAGCCGTGCAGTGCTCACGGTGCCGCTCCTGTAACAGCGCCTGAAAAAAATGGACTTTATGGCTCCTGCAGAAAGAGCCATACGTTGCCAACCCCTGCTTTATACTATATTAAATTATATATCATGCTATATCACATATCATGCTATATTACATTATGTATCACACTATATCATATATTTGATCATACTATATTACATTATATATACATTATATCATACACATTATATTACATCATGTCATATCAAATTATATTTCATATTATATATCATACTATATGACATTATATTATACTATATCACATTATACTATATTAAATTATATACGCTATATCACATATCATGCTACATTACATTATATATCATACTATACCACATTATATTCTATCATACTATGTCACACATCATACTATATTATATATACTATATCACTTTATATCATACTATATCACATTACATATCATACTCTATCACATTATATTCTATCATATTCTATCACATTATATCATACTATATTATATGCTATATCACATATCATACTATACCACATTATGTTCTATCCTGCTATATTACATTGTCACACTCTATCACATTCCATTATACTCCTATTCTAGTCTGTCAGAGAGACTGGGGCCGTACACTTGGAATTGGGAAGCTGCATGATAATCGGCCCAGGGTTGCTGCCATGAGATGGCACAGAGTGAACAGATAAGGGGGTTCAGGGCCGATAGCGGGGCCTGGTGAGAAGGGAGCGGTCAGACAGACGGGAGGAGAATGGGGGGGTCAGGGAACCCTAGAGAGGGGCGGGTGTCCAGGGGAGGCATCCGCCACCGCGGGGAGGTCACAGAGTTCGGGAAACAGGACAAGGCCGTCTGGATGTAGGGTTCGGCGATGGCGGGTCCTCGGTGACTTTGGACAGACCAGCTTCCAGGGAGGGGTGAGCTCCGACGCCAGGTAGTCCAGAGCATTCTGAAGATGGCGGGAGGTCGGAGCGTCGAGGCGTCTGTCTTGGCTGGCTTTTCCAAGCCACAGAAGGGAGGGCAGATGTGGGACAGCAGCTGGCAGGGAGGGTAAATCATGGCCGGAGAGATGTGAACGCGGACAGGAATGGATGCTTCGTGTCCATCTACACTGGCCTCCTCAGAGGAAGCAGGGGAGTGAGCCCCCACTCAAGGGTCTTCTACCCAAATAGGTGGCGATCGAGTCCCACGGAGTGGCTTCGGCCATTTCTGTGCCAGGACGTGCTCTCGAGCTCCCTATAGCTTTGTTGGGCAGACGAGACGCGCACGCACGAATCACTTAGAGAACAACATGGCGGCTTCATTGTATGAAATGATCTTCTGAGTTCAGAGAATCCTTGATGCGGAGCTGGGAGGGACCCCCGAGGCCATCTGGTCCAGCCTCTTATTTTACAGATAAGGAAACTGAGGCTCAAGGAGAATCAGTGATTTGCTCAGGGTCACAAAGGGTCAATGGTCAGATTTGAATCCATGACCTCTGAATCCATAGTGCACAATGTCAGAGCCCTGAAGGGCCTTCGAAATCAGCTCATTCATCCCCTCCATTTTAAACTTGCTGAAGGGGGACAGCAAGGGGGTTAGTAGTAAATGGGGATTAGAGGCCTGTCTCTTCTTGGGGATCAGAATGAGAGCTTTCTGGGGTAGAAGATGGAGAAAAGGGGGATGAAGGTAGGCCCCCGGCATGCCCACCTCAGCCTCCATCCCTTTCGTATCCATAGGAGTGGTGGCTCTGTTTGCCCCCACATTAGAGCCAAGCACCTTCCCCTTGGAAGAGTTTGGGGCACGAGGACACCCTGACTTGGGCTGGCACACAGAAGGTGCCCGCTGTGACCCTCTCACCCCGTATTGGGGCAGGAGCCCTGGCACGGGAAGCAGATGGCCTCACATCTAGGCCGGACTGTGTGACCCCAGACAGGTGGCTTGACCTCCCTCAGCCCCATCTTCCCATCCCTCCGTGACGGGAAGGATTTGGACCGGTTGTTCCCCTGCGGTCCTTCCTCGATTGCCATGATTCGATGATTCCTGCACAAAAGTCAGCTTGGAAACTCTTGTTACCGACTTAATTAAAGTGTTATCTGGCCCAGAGAAGAGAAAGGGGAGGGGGGGAAACCAAGAAAGAAAGAAGGAAAGCCTCGAAGGCAGAGCCTACTTATGGGTGCATGTCACACATCATTAGGCCGAGCACCCAAGCGGCTCACCAGGCTGTGGGAATGGCTGGGAATGCCAGGAGGGCTGCAGGATTTGGTTCAATCAGTTACAGATACAAATGATTCTCCCTCCCCAGACCAGATTGTGCTCACCTCCCCTGCTCACTCTCTCTCTGTCTGTCTCTGTCTCTCTGTCTGTCTCTGTCTCTCTGTCTCTCTCTCCTTCTCTCTCTCCCTCTCTCTCTCTCTGCCTTTCTGTCTTTCTCTCTGTCTGTCTTTCTCTCCCTCTCTCTGCCTCCTTCTCTTTCTTTCTCTGTCTCTTTCTCTCTCCCTCCCTCTCTTTCTCTGCCTCTCTTTCTCTGCCTCTCTGTCTCTGTCTCTCTGTCTCTTTCTCTCTCCATCTCTCTTTCTGCCTCTGTCTCTCTCCTCTCTCTGTCTCTCTCTGTCTGCCTTTCTGTCTTTCTCTCTGTCTGTCTCTCTCTCTCTCCTCTCTCTGTCTCTCTCTCTCTGTTTCTCTCTCTCTCTCCATCTCACTCCCTCTCCCTCTTTTTCTCTCCCACTTTATGGCTTGATCTGTCATGTGATAAAGCTGGGAGGGGGCTGGAATGTGGGTCCGATCACTCCCAGCATCCCGGACTGGAGGCGCTTCGTTCCTGGCCCTTGTTGCTGCCTTCTGCGTCTCCTGCTCCATCTGACTTTCTTCTCTTTCCTCTTCCCGTTGCTCTGCGTCTCCCTAGCGTGGTGCCCAGCACACAGTGGGTGCTCAAGAAATGTTAGCGGATTGACGACTGATGGAGGTCAGCCTTTTACTCCCCTGCTGTCTCTCCATCTCTCCCTCTTCCTGACTCTTTTCTCTAGTCCTTCCCCTCCCTCCCTTCTCTGTATCTTTGATGCTCTCTTGTCAGAGTATTCTGTGTGGCCTTGGATAAGTCATTGAAACTCCCTAGGCCTCAGTGTCCTCGTCTGTAAGATGAAAGGGTTGGGCTCGATCGCTCCTGAAGTCCCTTCCAACTAAAGCTGGGATCTTGGGCCCCTCCCTGGGCCTCGGTTTCCTCATCTGTAAACGAGAGGCTTGATAGACGGTTGTCATTGCTTTCAGCTCGAGAGCCGGGATCTGCTCTGTCTAGATCCCCCCTCCCGTCTGTCTCTGTGTCTGTCTTCTTTCCTGGGCCCTTGGTGTCTTCCTGGGGCCCAGGAAGGAAGGCCGCTTCTCTGGGGTGTCCTTCGGGCTCGGGGGAGAGCAGGAGAAGCCCGTCGGGGCATTGTCTCCTCCATCCCCACCTCAGAGGTAACTTGGGGGTTATTCATCTGTAAAGTATGCGGTTCCCCGGGGGGCTTGTTGGGTCTGGTTTTCCCTGGATCTTGGCAGCAGGGAGCAGTCAGCAGACAGGACGAAGCCCTGGCGCCCAAGGCACCCAACGGCTCCTCGTGGCTCTTGGCCCGGCCCAGCGTTGGTGGTCTCCTCTGCCCCTGGCCCTTCTCACCCTGGCAGATCCTCCTTTCCCTCCCTGCCTAGGTGAGGCCCTGGGAAAGGCGAGCGTGGTCCCTGTGCCCTACGAGAAGCTGCTGAAGGATCCTGGCTCCCTGGCCGTGCAGGGGCTGCCTGACGGCCTGGGCTTCCGCAAGCCCTCGGACTACGACCTCAAGGCCCTGATGGCCATCCTGGAGCAGAGCCACCGAATTCGCTTCAAGCTCAAGAGGTGGGTGTCCTGCTGGGGTGGGACAGGCCCGGTGGGCACCTCTGCCCCAGCCTGGGGGTAGGAAGCGGGCTGGGTCTGGGGGCCCTCACAGAGAGATCAGGGTGCCGGGGAAGCCCCTAGTCTGGTGAGGGAGACACAGCCCCTGCCCTCGGGGATCCCCTGGTCTGATGGAGGAAATCCCCCCAAAACTGCATCTAGGAATGCAAATGTTTGTACATAGTTATATGGATGCAGAGTCCTGGAAGGCAATTAGGTTAATGAGAGAAGGCATCCTGGAGGAGATAAGCTTTGAATCTGATTTGGAAAGAACTGGGGAGAGACACACCTTTGCCAAAAGGAGCAGGATAGGCCTTCTAGGTGGCAGGAACAGCCTATGCAAATACCAGGGAGGGAAGAAGCACATGCTTCCTGGCATGAAGCTAACCAGAGCTATTAGGTCTGGAGAAGTCCTGAGGCTTAGCAGGAATACAACAAACCATCAATCTTGAGAGATTAGGTGGGAATATGGAAAAGAGGGAATGTAGATGGAGGAGATCTGAAATCTAGATTAAGTATTCATTTGATCCCGGAGCACTAGGGAGCCACTGTGGGCTTCTGAGCAGAGGAGAGAGAGGTAAAATAAAGGTCCTGGAGAGAGGGAAACAGTAGCCTGACTCTGGAAGAGTAGAATGACCTATTTGGGGCAAGAAGATAGAATTGAAAGGCTATGCTAGGACTGAGGAGGCTCGGTTCCGTCACTGTCCAGGCAGGAGACCGTAGACAAATCCCTTGCCCTATGTGGGTCCTGCAAAGTGAAGAGATTAATAACGTTAGCCCTGTTGACCTCTCAGAAGACAGGAGTAGGGCCTGGACCTGTGATTCCATTCCTAGAGGAAACTCCTAGATAAGGAAACTTTCTCTACCAGGGCAAGTCTGGGCCTTCTCAGCTTCTCTTAGCCTTATTAGAGCTGGGAGAGAACCAGAGGTGAAAGGACTTTCCCAGGGCCCCATAGGACAAATCACAGGCAGACCTTGAACCCGGGTCTCCCTGCCTCTAAGGCAGGCTCTCCATCACCATGCCAGAGTAATTTATGTGAAATTGCTTGGTAAAAGGTTAAAAAGGAGTACATAACTAAGAGGTCATCGGTTCCTCTCATCTCTTCTTTCTCCCTCACCACCCTCCATTTCTTCCCCAAACCCCAGGCCACCAGACGAAAATGGACGGGATTCAAAGTCCAGTGTGGAGCTAAACTGTGTCTCTCTGTTGCCTAAGGGGCCCCGGGACTCTGGTCTCAATGCCCAGGGCCCCAAGCCCACTTCCCAGGACCCATCAGCCTCCTCAGCAGCCATGACCAACTTCTTGTATAATGTCTCTCTGCCCAACCACGTCGCCATGGACCTCAAGCAGGAAGGCCCGTCCAGCCTGCCCACTGCCACGGACCTCCTCCTGGCTCGCCCTGCTGGGGAGCCCAAGACTCCAGGTGCCCAGGACTTCCCTGACTGCTGTGGTAATGCTATTATCTGGCCCTCTCCCAGGAGGCAAGGATGGGTGGGAGCTGGGGGTGACGTGTCAGCTATCGGGACGCTGGAGAGGGGCCCCTCTGGAACTAGGAACTTAGAAAATTTGCTAACATGAGTAATAACAATAATGTTTGCAATGTGCTTGATGTATCTTTTCTCATTCAAATAATGTCATAGACCCAGAGTGTTGGGCACCTTAGAGGCCATCTAGTTTGCTACCCTCATTCCGCAGCTGAAGGAACTTGGACCCAGAGTTTAGGTGACTTTTCAAAGTCACACATGTAGGCCTGGAGGCAGATTATAGAGATTCTCTCTTTGTCTCTCTGTCTCTATCTTTCTCCCTCCCCTTCCTCCTCTCTCTCTGTCTCAGTCTCTGTCACTGACTCTCTCTATTCAGTCTCTCCTTATCTACTAGCTTTTTCTCAGCTGCTTACATTATGCCTTGGCCTCCTCTTCATTTGATCTGACCATTCCTGCTCAGTGGTAGCCCAATTTTCCTCTTTCTTTTCATAGGTGAATGCCTAAATAAAGCCATCTACATTGTGGACCTCTGGCCTTTGATTGCTGGCCTTTGATTCCTAAACCTTCTGCAATCTGGCTTCCGACCTTATTGTTCAACTGGAATTGCTGTCTCCAGAATTGTCCATCATCTCATTGCCAAATCTGGTGGCCTTTTCTTATTCTTTTTCCTTTTTGACCTCTGGGCAATATTTGACACCATTCATGTTCTCCTCCTCCCTTTTGGTTTTCCTCCTTTTTGATCAGCTGCTCCTTTTCCATCCGCTTTGTTCATCCTTCATCTAGGTCCCTGGGGGTTTTCCCCAAGGTTCAGGGCTATAGACTTTTCTCACTGTGTTCTCTCACTTGATCATCGCATCAACTCTCATAGCTTTCATTATCATCTCAAGGCAGGTCATTCCAAGGTCTGTACGACCAACTTTAATCTCTCTGCTGACCTCCCATCTTACATTTCCAATTGCCAACTGGACATCTCAAGCTGGATGTCCTAGAGCAGTGATGGTGACCCTTTTAGAGGGGTGGGTGATGTGAGAAATGTCCTCAGGCACGTGTGGAGCAGCCCAACCAACCCCACGTCCCCATGGCTTTCTCATAATGAACTCTGGCAAACTCTGTGCTGGGGCAATGCTGCGAGTGCCCACAAAGTGCCCCCTCTGGCACGCATGCCATAGGTTTGCCACCACGGTCCTAGAGGCATCTCCCACTCAACATGACCAAAACAGAACTCATCATCTTCCCCTAAAACTTTTCTGCCTTTGGAACTACCTCCTTACTGTTCAGGATACCGCCATATTCCCAGGCACCTTGACCCACATCCTTGGTTTCGTCCTAAATTTTTCACTCACTTATTCCACATAGCCAATCTTTTGACAGATCTTGCCAGTGTCTCTCGTATAGAGACTGTTTTCTCCACTCCTGCCCCAACCCTAGCCCTGCTTCTCGTCTCTTGCCTGGACTATTTCAATAGCCTTTAACTGGTCTTCCTCACTCCAATCCATCTTCTTAGCTGTTGGTGTAATTTTCCTGAAGTCCAGATCTATGTAACGCTGCCCCCCTCCATGAGTTCAGTGGCTCCCTATCACCTCCAGAATCCAATGTAAAGTCTTCTGTTTGCCGCCTAAAGCCCCCTGACCACTTCCTTTCCAGACTCCCATGTTTTTACTTCCATGTTTTCCACAAGCCGGCCACCCTGGCCTACAATTTCTTGAACATGACTCCTCCATCTCCTGCCACCATGTTTTTTCGCTGGCTCTTCCCCCTGTCTTCTCCCTCACGTCCACCTCTCACTTCCCTTTGCTCCTTAAAGACTTAGCTTGAATGCCTTCTCCTTTCTACAAGAAGCCTTCCCCAGTGCACCCCATTCCTACTACCTCTATCCCTTTCCATCCTCTCTGTAGATATCTTGTCTACACACGACTATTTGCATGTTGTCTTTTCCATTGAATGGTGAGCTCTGAGGGCAGGGGCAGCGTTTGCCTTTCTTTGTAGCCCTATAATAGCTAACATGATGCCTTGTGTGTAGTAGACACTTAACAGTCCCCTTTTTTAACCCTTTACCTTCTGTCTTAAGATCAACACTGCTTATGGGTTCCAAGGCAGAAGAGCAGTAAGGGTTAGGCGATTGGCATTAGTGACTTGCCCAGGGTCATACAGCTAGGAAGTGTCTGAGGCCAGATTTGAACTCTTGTCTCTAGGACTGCTCTCAATCCACCGAGCCTGCCCCTTAACAATGCTTATTGACTGACATATATACATAGGCAATCCCAACCATCTCACTTAGAAGACCTCCAACAAGATGATATTCATAAAGCACTGAGCCCAGTGCCCGGGACATAGTTGGCGCTTAATAAATGCTGATTTCCTTCTTTCCCATCCTCCTTCTCCCTCTATCCCCTTCTGCTTCCCCCTGTCTAGGACAGAAATCAGCAGGATCTGGTGGGCCGCTCATCCAAAATGTCCACGCGTCGAAAAGAATCCTCTTCTCCATCGTCCATGACAGAACAGGTAGGATGGAGCGTGTGGCCCATGAGTCCAGCCTGCGCACCCCAGGGATGGCTCTAGGGCACAGCTGACTGGGAGGAGTGGCATAAAGCCAGGAGTCACCAAGTGGGAGGGAAATGACAAAGCCCAGAAGTCTGTCCCCGGCCTAGCCAGAGGGATCGAGGCCAGGCCCTAACATCTCCCTGAGTGTCAGGTGTATGCCTGGAGGAGGCAATGGCCAACACAGGAGTCAGAGGCCCTGAGTTCAAATCCCAGATCCAGCCCTTAATAGTGTGTGACCTGGGCTGCTCCTATGATTTCCCTGATTTTCTTGACTGTGAAATAACTGGGGTGAACTAGTTGGCTTCTGAGATCTCTTCCAAATCTAGGTCTATGATCCCTGTGTTGGAGCATGTTTAAGGACAGACAGCTAGGTGGCATAGTGGATAGAGAGCCAGGCCTGGAGTCAGGGAGATCTGAGTTCAAATTTAACCTCAGATCCTTACTAGCTGTGTGACCCTAGGCACAAGTCATTGAACCCTTTTGTCTCGGTTTCCTCATCTGTCAAATGAGCTGGAGAAGGAAATGGCCAACAGCTTCAGGGTCTTTGCCAAGAAAACCCCAAATGGGGTTACACAGAGTCAAACACCACTGAAATAAGTGAACAGCAACATTTCAGAACAAAGTGGAGTGGCAGATGCTTAAACAGAGACTAAAGGAGGGCTACCAGTCTGAAATGCTGGGGCTGTGGGTGGAGGGGGTGTCCTGCCATCAGAAAAGGGAGGACCCTGGCAGGTCTTCCTCTTTTTTAATCCTTCCTGTCTGTCTTAGAATTCTTCCAAGGCAGAAGAGAGCTAAGGGCTGGGCAATGAGGTTAAGTTAAGTGACTTGTCCAAGGTCACACAACTAGGAAGTTTCTGAAATCAGATTTGAACCCAGGACCTCCTGTTTCTAGGCCTGGCTCTCTATCCACTGAGCTGCCCTGGATTCTATATTTTCAGAGCCTTCATCCCTGTCCTCTGGGACTGAGGCCTAGATGTGCTTCCTTGCTGTGGAATGTGAATAAAAGCTTTAAGACCAACACAGGGTTGAAGAGAAAGCTGTCAGACGAGATCCCAAAGCATTCTGTAGACCTTAAAGTACCAAAGAAAGGAGAGGAATTATTCTGATTATCATCCTCATTTCACTTGGCCCTTGTCATAGAATGGGGATATGTTGCCTCATCCAAGGAGAGTAATCCTCGAGACTCCCCTGATTACTCTAGGAAGGCTTCCAGGAGGAAGCAGGCATTAGAGGAGTTATTTGAATGATAGGACAACAGGTGACATTCTGACTCTTCATCACCCCCTTTGGGGCTTTCTTAGCAGAGATCCTGGAGTGGTTTGCCATTTCCTTCTCCAGTTCATTTTACAGAAGAGCAAACGAGGTTTTTCTTGGCAGAGATACTGGAGGGCTTTGCCCTTTCCTCTCTAACTCATTTTATAGATGAAGAAACAGAGGCAGACAAGGTGAAGTGACTTCTCCAGGGTCACACAGCTAATTTTCCATTTCCTTCTTCAGCTCATTTTATGGATGAGGCAGCTGAGGCAAACAGGGTTTTCTTAGCAGAGATACTGAAGCAATTGGCTATTTCCTTCTTCAGCTCATTCTACAGATGAGGCAACTGAGGCAAACAGGGTTTTCTTGGCAGAGAGAGTGAAGTAATAGGCTATTTCCTTCTTCAGCTCATTTTACAAATGAGGAAACTGAGGCGACCAGGGTTTTCTTGTCAGAGATAGTGAAGTAATTGGCTATTTCCTTCTTCAGCTCATTTTACAAATGAGGAAACTGAGGCAAACAGGGTTTTCTTGGCAGAGATAGTGAAGTAATTGGCTATTTCCTTCTTCAGCTCATTTTACAGATGAGGCAACTGAGGCAAACAGGGTTTTCTTGGCAGAGATACTGAAGTAATGGGCTATTTCCTTCTTTAACTCATTTTACAGATGAGGAAACTGAGGCAAACAGGGTTATGTGATTTGCTAGTACATGTCCAAGACCAGTTCTGAACATAGGCAGAGGAGCCTTCCTGACCTCAGGCCCAGTGCTCTGAGATCCGCTATACCACCTAGCTGCCCTGTAATCATTGAGAGTCCCCTGATTACTCTAGGAAGGCTGCCAGGAGGAGGCAGGAGTGTTAGGAGTCATCTGGAGGATAGGGCAGCAGGAGCTGGACTGATGAAAGGCTTGTTGGGGGTTGGAGGGAGAAGGTGGGAAGCCCAGGAGCAGCGAGCAGAGGCACATGGGAAGAGAGGGACAAGCAGGCAGCTTGGCACAGTGGGACTCTTGAACCAGAAGCCGGGCGCAAATCCTGCCTCTGGGTCTTGCTATCAGTACTTTTGAAGAAGTCTCTTCTCTCCGCTGGCCTCCGTTTCCCCATCTGTAAAGTGAGATGGTTCCGGCTCTCCATCCCTAACCGGATGGCCTCCGGGCTAGGAGGATCGCCTCTCCCCTCCGACTTCCCCATCTGTAAAATGTGACAATTGGACCAAACAGGGCCAGAGTCTCCTAGCAGCCCCCCAGCGCCACACCCCAGACCCAGGAGGTCACCATGGCCGCGGCCGGCTCCAGCTCCTCCGAGGCTGCTTCCTTGGCAGCGTCCCAGGGGAGGATGGGTGAAGGCGGGAGAGATGGGGCCGGCGGTCCCAGCAGGCCCTGGGAGGAGAGGAGCCCAGCGGAGCGGGGGTCTCCGGAGCGATGGGCGGCCCGTTGGGCGGGTGGGGGTTGGCGGGGACCATCGGCCCCCCCACGGGGAGAGAGAGCGCCCCGCGTTGTGGGCGGGCGGGGGACGCAGGCCGGGCGCCATCTGGACGCGTCTTATTTCGGATTTTTTTGTTTTGATAGAGAAATGGGACAGTTTTATAAAAGAAACCGAAGACATCAACACCCTGAGGGAGTGTGTACAGATCCTATTTAACAGCAGATATGGTGAGTGGGAGTCGCAATCCCATTATGCAAACGCAGGCCCGTGTTTTGCATATCATTAAGCTGCAATCATTTTTGTTCCCTAACACAGCAGCAGGAGCCATATGCTGGAGCACCCCACTCTCTTCTCCGCGGCTGCCATCGCCGCTCCGACTCTTACCACGTCTCGGGAAGGTTATGTCAATATTTCCCTTCCAGATCCCGCAGGCAGGCAGGCAGCGGGGCCCGGAGCGGCCCGGAGCGGCTCCCGTGGAGCTGGCGGCCGGGGATCCGCTCTGGGGGGGCCCTACCAGCCCTTCCCCCGCCCCGTGGCCCAGGAGAGCCAACTTCCTGGGTGGGGCCGGGCGGCTCCTCCTCCCGGCACCTCCCTGGAAACTGACACGGTGACACCCTCGTAGATGGCATCCTTGGCCGGAGGGGAACCTGCACGGGGTTTCCTCCAGGGCGGGAAGCGGGCGAGATCCTACCTGTGCAACCTGCCTCGCGGGGCGGCTGGGAAGAGCTTTGCCGGAGGAGGCAGCATCCTCCCAGTTCGGCCTCTTTCCCATGTGTGGGGCGCAGGGATTGGCCGAAGCGGGACCTGTGATTTCCTTGGGTTAAGCGGTTTTAATTCCCTACCAGTCCTTGGTGAGGTACCCCGGAGAACTGCCTGGGGCTCTGAGGAGTTGTGGAACGTTCCCAGAGTTACACACCCCAGTTGTGTCAGGGGCAGGACTTGAACTCAGGTCTTCCTGGCTCTGAGACTGTCTCTCGTTATATGGGGACTGTCTCTCGAACACTTCCATGTGGCTTTTTTTTTAACCCTTCCCTTCTGTCTTAGAGACAATACTGTGTATTGGTTTCAAGGCAGAAGAGCAGTAAGGGCTAGGCAATGATGGTTAAATGACTTGCCTAGGGTCACACAGCTAGGAAGCGACCATTGCTAACTACTGACCAACTTTCAGGGAGGAGCTGGCAAGTCCAAAAGCCCCAGGAATGACCCTGAACTTCCAGGTCCTGCTTGTAACCCAACCTCCAACACCACCATCTTTGGAAATACCTTCTATGGCAATCTGGCCTCAGTAGCCAAAGCTCTGAAGATCCCTAAAAGAAAAATATCTTATTCTTTTTGTAAAAAATAACTTATTAGAGAGAGACAGAGACAGACAAATAGATAAACAGAGTCAGACAGAAAGCTAGACACAGAGAGAGAGAGAGAGACAGACAGATAGATAGATAGATAGATAGATAGATAGATAGATAGATAGATAGATGGATGGATGGATGGATGGATGGATGGATAGATAGACAGATAGACAGATGGATGGATGGATGGATGGATAGATAGATTAGACAGACATATGGATAGACAAATGGATGGATGGATAGACAGAGACAGACAATGGAGAGACAGAGATAGATAGATAGATAGATAGATAGATAGATAGATAGATAGATAGATAGATGGATGGATGGATGGATGGATGGATGGATGGATGGATAGATAGACAGATAGACAGATGGATGGATGGATGGATGGATAGATAGATTAGACAGACATATGGATAGACAAATGGATGGATGGATAGACAGAGACAGACAATGGAGAGACAGAGATAGATAGATAGATAGATAGATAGATAGATAGATATCAGAATCAATACTGTGTGTGGTTCCCAGGCAAAAGAGCAGTAAGAGCTGGACAATGGGGGTTAAGTAACTTACCCAGGGTCCCCCACCTAGGAAGTGTCTACAGCTAGATTTGAACCCATCTCTAGGTCTGGCTCTCAGTCTTCTGAGCCACTTAGCTGGCCCCTTCCATGTGACTTTGTACTCGTACTCAGTTTCTTCATTTTTCCAATGGGACGATAATTCAAACACTACCTACCTTAAAGGATTATTGTAATGGGAAATGAGAGAATGTATGCCGCGTGCTTGGCACACCATGAAGCGCTGAATGAACGCTAGCTATTTTTATTCTGTAAATGTGAGCTCTCATGATGATGCTTGCCAGAGGCATCAGTGGCGAGCCAGTCTCTGAGCCAGGGAGACCTGAGGCCCGGAGGACAGCTTTTGAGTCTTTAGTACATGTTGCAGTTCTCTTTGGCAGTGGTCTGCGGATGCCTTTTGGACCCTTTCTCAGAATCATGGTTCTAAATGAGCGAACCAGGTGTGCAGAGAAAACCAATTGTGCTGGAATACAATGGCCGCAGGATTTTAAAAACCAAGTTCATAGACCTCCAGGTTAAAAACCTCCCAATTTAGAGGATAAGAGCCTTAGCTTCTCATTCGGATCTCTCCACAATTCAATTCAGTAAACATTTACGAACCCCTTCCAGGGAGAGGTGTCATGGAGAGCAAGTAGGACTTGGAGTCAGGGAGGTCTGAGTTCAAGTCATCCTTCTGATAAATAGGCTCTGTGGTCTTCCCTGGGAAGGTCTCATGACCTCCCAGTGCTCCCTGGCAACCCTTTAAGACTCCAAGTTGCAACCCATCAACCAGCATATAGAAAGAGCCTCCTACATGCTGGAATCCGAAGCACCCGCCTTCCCAGAATTTCTGCTCTATCAGAAGCAACAGCATCCCTCACTGGAGATCATTAGCAGGAAAGGCAGGAATGCACTGAAAAGCACTTATTAATGGCTTCCTCCATGCCCAGTGCTAAGCTAAGTGCCAGGGGGTACAAATAGAAAAGGCAGGTGGTTCCTTGTCCCAAAGAGCTCCCAAAGGATGGGGGTTCAGCTTTAGGGAAGCTAGGAAAGGCCTGATCACTTGAGGGTAGGGTGGTTGGCAAGGCCCAGCAATCTGCCATCTTCCTGGAAGGGTGATGCTTGGCAATACCCTCATTTTCTTGTATCCTCAACACAGCCTCTGACACAAAATAGGTGTTTAAGCTTTGAGAATTAAGTGACTTCCAAGCTCTTCTCATCCTCACTCCCACATTTTTATAGTTGAGGAAACTGAGGCAAACAGATTAAGTGACTTACCAAAAATCACTGAGGAAGTAAATAGTAGAGTCAGAATTTGAACCACTCAGCACTCACTTCACTGCCTCTGTGCTTCAAATCAAATTAGCTTCAAATACTTATGAGTTGTGTGACCCTGGACAAGTCACCTAACCTCTATTACCCTCAGTTATCTATAAGATGGGGATAACAATGGCCTCCACCTCCTATGGTGGTTGTGAGGAGCAAATGAATTAATATTTGTAAGAACTGTTTATTACAGTGCCTGGAATATTGTAAGCATTATATAAATGTTGGCTATCATCTTCTCTATCATTACCATTTTTATTATTATCAGATTAGACTAGACTAAATTTTAGGAGTTCATAGACCGCCACCCCTTTGGCCATCCAGTGAAGCCCCTTCTCAGATCATGGTTTCTTTTTTTCTCTTACCTTCTGTTTTAGAATCAATATTGGTTCTAAGGCAGAAGAGCGGTAAGGACTAGGCAGTAGGGGTTAGGTGACTTGCCCAGGGTCACCCAGCTAGGAAGTGTCTGAAGCAAGATTTGAACCCAGGACCTCCCATCTCGAGGCCTGGCTCTCAATCCACTGAGTTACCCAGCTGCCCCCTCTGATCATGTTTTTATATGCCTAACATAAATTAGAAGTCTGCCAAGGAAACGAATTGTATTGAAATAGAGCGGTCATCATGATAAAAAACAAATTCCCAGGCCCCACATTAAAAACTTCTGAATCAGATGATGTCCTTTGCCGTGTCTATATTGAGGTGACCTTAGCGAAGGTGACCCTCCTAGGTGACCATTAGGGAAAAGGAGGCAGAATTTCTGCCCTCTGGAAGCTTACATTGGATTTGGAGCATTCTCTCCTTCCTCCATCTTTCCCGGCTCCCTCTACCTTGGACAGGGAGGGAAAGAGTGGATTCCCCTCTTCTGGGGCTGCCTCTACAAGTTTCTGTGGAGTCAGGAAATAGTTCTTAGGCATCGCCTCAGGGCCGGGCGCTGGGCTAAGTGCTGGGGATACCAAGAGGCCAGAGATGCTGGAAACCTCAAGGAGCTCACAGGCCAACCCTCAGGCGTCCCCTCTGCATTATGATTTTGTGTATCACAGCTGGCATAAGAAATGGGAGTTACAGGGAAGCCGCAGATGACGCAAAAAAAGTTTATATTTTTATTTTAAAAATATTTTCCCATGTTCCCATGATTCATTTCCTTTCCCTCCCCTCTTCCCTCCCCCCTCCTGGGGCCAACAAGTCCTTCCACTGGGTTATACAAATATTATCACTTATAACAATGGTCATATTATTCATTTTTGCAATAAAGCAATCGAACAGAAAAAGTTTCAATAAATAGCCGAGGACCAAAGACGTAAGCCAGATTTTACAAAAAGGCTCTACAAACAGCCCGTAAAAGAAAAAAGAAGCAATTCAGACTTTGTCCCTAGTCCGAAGGGAAGCCCCAAAGATTTCACGCAGCCTTTCTGGGTGGCGGGGGCGCCCGTGCCCCCGACCGCAGCGATGAGCGGTCAGTCTCCCTCCGTTAAGCCAGCCCTGCCTTTGTGGCTGTGTGTCACCGGCTCCCCCTCCCCACCCCAATTTGGGCAGCGAGATGGCTCAAGGGATAAAGCGCTGAACCCAAGTTCAGATAAGTCAGAGTGACTGAAATGTGCACGTTTAACGTGCCTGAAAGGAAAGCAAATCCTACAGAGGTGTTTTTTAAACCCTCACCTTCTGGCGTGGAGTCAATACTGTTATTGTTCTAAGGCAGAAGAGTGGTAAAAGCTAGGCAATGGGGTGAAGGGACTTGCCCAGGGTCACCCAGTGAGGAAGTGTCTGAGGCCAGATTGGAACCCAGGACCTCCCATCTCTAAGCCTGACACTCTCCACTTAGCCACCTAGCTGCCCCATCATGGTGTTTTGCCATTTAAAAAACATAAATTTTCATTGATAGCTTTTGTTTTTTAATTGCCTAAATTCCCCCCAAAATACCTTTCCCTCCCAGAAAGCCATCTTTAATAACAAATCATTTTTAAGGAAAAATCAAAGAATAAGAATAAATTCATAGTTTCCCAGACAACCCTCTGTGTTCTACTCCATATCTGTAAGTGCCCATTGTATGTGGCGTTTGTTTCTTCAAAATAATCAATTTTTTAAAAAATTTAAATGGTGGAGGGCCTCGAAGGCCAGGCTGAGGACTTTGGACTTTACCAAAACTGGGGGGATTGCGGGGAGGAGTAAAATCGTCTTGGTTCAGGTTCAGGCAGTATTTTAAGGCTTCCATGAGTATCCCACTTTCTGTAGCTCCTTGAGGCGTGGGGTGACCCTGGGCCCCCAAGGCCATAGCAGCAGAGCAGAAACTGCATGTTCTCTCCATGCCGAAAAGACTTTGCGTGGAGTCCAAGGCAGAGTCTGCATCTCCCTTCCGAAGACCAGGCGGCAAACAGATGGTGGCTGGCCTCTAGGTAGTGGATGTCCAGGGCCCTTGGCAACCCATTCAACAGAAAGAAAGATAAAATGGCCAGGAGGCCTGTGTGGCCTGCCTGCTTCTGTTTCATCCCTGCTAGGGACCCAGAGGCCAAAAAAGGGGGTAAAGAATCGCCTCCTTCTTTTGGATTGTCAATAAATAAATGTGGATTTAACTGTTAATTAGCATAGTACGTGCCTCCCAGGATTGCTGAAAGAGGATCAAATAGGATGATATTGATAAAGTTCTCTGCAAAACCCACAGGCAATATAAACATGTGATCTATTAAAAATATAGCGGGGGATGGGGATATGATTGGGGATATTGACTCTAAAGGATCACCCCAGTGCAAATATCAATAATATGGAAATAGGTCTTGATCAATGACATGTAAAACCCAGTGGTATTGTGCGTCAGCTATGGGAGGGGGTGGGAGGAGGGGAGGGAAAGAACATGAATCATGTAACCTTGGGAAAATGTTCTAAATTAATTAATTAAAGGATATTGTATAGATATAGATATAGATATAGATATAGATATAGATATAGATATAGATATAGATATAGCAGGGGGCAGCCAGGTGACTCAGGAGATAGAGCACTAGGCCTAGAGACAGGAGGTGCTGGGTTCAAATCTGGCCTCAGACACATCTTAGACCCTGGACAAGTCACTTAACCCTAATGCCTAACCCTTACCACTCTTCTGCCTTGGAACTGATACTTATGTATATGTATATATGATAGCTAGGTGACTCAGTGGGTTGGGAGCCTAGCCTAAAGACAGGAGGTCTTGGGTTCAAATTTGGTCCTAGACATTTCCTAGATGTATGATCCTGGACAAGTCACAACCCCCATTGCATAGTCTTTACCACTGTTCTGCAAGATGGAAGATATTAGTTATTTTTTAAATTATAGATAGATATAGGTATAAGTATAGATAATAGGAAGGATAGACAGATACATGGATGGATGGATGGATGGATGGATGGATAGACAGATGATAGGCAGATAGACAGATTGGATGGATGGATGGACAGATGGATGGATAGATAGATAGATAGATAGATAGATAGATAGATAGATAGATAGATNTGGATGGATAGATAGATAGATAGATAGATAGATAGATAGATAGATAGATAGATAGATAGATAGATAGATGATAGATAGGCAGCTAGATAGACTGGATGAATAGATGAACAGATACATGGATGGATGGATGGATGGATGGATGGATGGATGGATGGATGGATGAACAGATGATAGACAGGCAAATAGATAGATTGGATGGATGGATGGACAGACAGACAAGTGGATGGACAGATGGATGGTTGGCTGGTGGATAGATAGATAGATAGATAGATAGATAGATAGATAGATAGATAGACAGACAGGCAGATAGATATATTGGGTGGATGGATGGATGGATGGATGGATGGATGGATGGATGGATGGATGGATGGATGGATAGACAGTTGAACTAGAGAGGGAAAGAGTAGGTAGATAAGAAAAGAAGGCTCTTAGGCTGATGCTTTGCCCTGGGCCCCAGAAGAGAAGCAAGGCCTGGGCTGGGGAATTGGCCAATGCTCTGAGTCCTACTTGAATCAGTCTCCGAAGAGCCCAGCTGCCATTTTGTGTCTCAGTGCTACAAATCTCCAGAATGGCAGACACACTGTGTCCACTTAAAACTTTTTCAGAATAAAAATCCTGTGTTCATCTCATTTTGGGGAATTATCTCCTCCCCACCTCTCACTCTCATTGATATCTCTTTGACTCCTCAAGTTAGCATCGGGGTTCTTAACCTTTTGGGGGATCCTCAGGCCTTTACCAGGCTGATGGAGCCTAAGAACCTCTTCTCAGAATGATTTTAGTTGCCTAAAATACAAAGGATTGCAAAGAAAACTAGCAATATTGAAATTCAGTTGTGTATATGTGGCATATATAATAAAGTGCATATCTTTAAATTAGAAGGTATATAATAAATGTGACCCATTATTATGGGCCTGCACACACACACAAGCACATCCTCATTTTTTAAAGCTGATGGCTCCCAGGTTAAGAGTCACTGATAGTAACTGAGACTCGGCTCCATCCCCAAAGCACTCAGGTCAGCGGACCGTGGTCTGAGCTACAGAGTGGGACGTCCACCCTGGCAGTGGCCTTCAGCCCCTAACGCTTTCTGGCCGCAGATCCTCCCCAGGGTTCTGCCCTTTCTCTCTCCTCTGCCTTTTACGAGCTAGTGGGTGCTGCATGGTGCCCGGGGAGGGCACCGGTGGGTGAAAAGAAATGGAGACGTGCAGGAAACACTGCCCCCAGTGAAGGGATCCCCAAGAACGGCTTCCCTGAAAATGGCCAGAGAGCAGACCCTGGGCTCGGTGTGGGGGATTACAAACGGGATGCCTGTCCTATGGAGACGTGTGTGGAACTCTCGTGTCCCGGATTTCATCTGAGGAGCCTGAGGGAAGATTTGAGCAGGAAGCACTGCCTGGCTAATGAGGCCCTTGGGGGTCCCCAGAGCAGGGGTGGAGATGGGGCCCTTTTTTCCCCTCCAGAAGGCTCTCTTACCTTTATCAGTCCTTGCTTGGGCCGCCATCCTCCATCCTGTCTAAAGAATAATTCCGAGCTGGGCATTTGGAGATGCTGCCAAGCAGCAGACAGCTCGCTCCTTCTTAATGTCCTAGCTGGGGAGAAATAAGGAAGGAAGGAAGGAAGGAAGGAAGGAGAAGGAAGGAAGGGAGGAAGGGAGGAAGGAAGGAAGGAAGGGAGGAAGGGAGGAAGGAAGGAAGGCAGGAAGGCCGGCCCCCACCGTGGAGGCTAATCGTTTGTTCACTTATGTTCCTGAGCCTTAGGATAGGAGGTTCTTGGTATAAAATCACAGCTGCGATGGGGGAACGTCCGGCATGTTGGGATGGTTTGTGGGCCCCGATGCCTTCCGTGCAGGCTTTGGTGTCTCCCGTTGGTGACTCGGTGACTCTGTGTCCCTGTCCCTGGGCCTGTTTCCCCCCTGATCCCTGAGACGTTGAACCTTCCTCGAGGGCCGGCGCTTTTCCATTTCCATTTCCACCTCGTATCTCTTCCCCTGGACCAGGCACAGAGTAGGCCCTTGATCAGTGCCTTTGAATTGATTCATTCCTGTTTCTCTTTCAGCTGAAGCCCTGGGCTTGGACCACATGGTTCCTGTCCCCTACAGGAAGATTGCTTGCGACCCTGAGGCCGTGGAGATTGTGGGTATCCCTGACAAGATCCCCTTCAAGCGGCCCTGCACGTACGGCGTTCCTAAGCTGAAGCGGATTCTGGAGGAGAGACATAGCATCCATTTTGTCATCAAAAGGTACAAAAAGCAAGCAGGGGTCCCCGGGGACTGGAGCAGAGAGCCGAGAGCAGAAAAAAAATGTGTTTCTTAAAAAAATCCCTCATCTTAGGGGCAGTGAGATGACTCAGTGGATGGAGAGCCAGGCCTAGAGATAGAAGGTCCTGGGTTCAAATGTGGTCTCAGACACTTCCTAGCTGGGTGACCCTGGGCAAGTCACTTGACCCCCATTGCCTAGCCCTTACTGCTCTTCTGTCTTAGAACCAATACATAGTATTGATTCCAAGATGGAAGGTGAGGGGTTAAAAAAAAACCAAACACTCATCATGGCATGGAAGAGCAAAGGGAGGACTACCAAATCCAGCTTCAAAGGACTCAGGTTTGAATCTTGGCCCCGCTGTTTACTATGTGTGTGACTTTGGATGCCTTTATCCCCCACCCCCTTTGGGCCTCAGTTTTCTCATCTGCAAAATGGAATCAAACTAGCAATTCCCTGAATTCTCTTCTATCTCTCACTCTGTGATCTCACAAAGTGACACCAGCTTCTCTAAGCCTACATTATCAGAGCAAAAACTGTCTTAGTAGCTGAGCTGGTGATGGGCCACAAGTGTTGTCTGAGGCCTGGCCCAGTTCATTGGGAAAAGTCAGGAGGGGCAGCTAGGTGGTTCAATGGATAGAGTGCCAGGCCTAGAATTGGGAGGACCTGGGTGCAGATCTGGCTTCAGATACTTCTTCACTGTATGACCCTGGATGAGTCACTTAACCCCCAATTTCCCAGCCCTTACCACGCTTGTCTTAGAATTGATATGAAGACAGGAGAGAAGAGTTTTTAAAAAGAAGTAAGGAAGGGATAAAAGAAAGGAAAGATAGAAGGAAAGAAGGGGAAGGGAGAAGGGAAGGAAGAGAGGAAGGAAGGAAGGAAGGAAGGATGAAAGGAAAGAAGGGAAAAAGGAAGGGATGAAGAAAGGAAGGAGGAAAAGGATGAAAGAAGAGAAGGGGAAAAGGAAAGAAGGATGAAAGGAAGGATGGAAGGAAGGAAAGAAGGATGGAAGGAAGGAAGGAAGGAAGGAATGAAGGAAGGAAGGAAGGAAGGAAATTGACAAGCCTTGGCAATAGATTGGATTTGGAGAGTGAGAGCTAATGAGGAATTTGATTCCCCCCAACAGTAATAGGGAAGGGAGGAAGGGGCCGGTTTGGAGGGGGGAGGCAGGGATAAGGAGTTCATCCCAGCTTGAAGCATCCATCCAAGGGCCTTCTCAGCCTCTCTCAATAAGGGCCTTTGGATTTCCTGGAAGCTGGGGATTCTCTGTGTCCTCACAGTCAATAGAAAAGATTACCCCCGACTATTCTGTAGCTAGAAAGGTTTCAATTAGACTTAACGAAGAGCTAAACAAGAACACTCCCTAAGGATCTGATTTTTAAAATTTATTCTATTTATACTTACATCTGTACATGTTGTGTCCCTGGGGAGAATTCTCTCTCTCCATGAGAACAGGAGCAGGTTCATTCTTTTTGTATCCCAGCCCCTACCACAGTGCCTGGTACGCAGTAAGCACTTAATAAATCCCTGTTAATTGGTCACTGACTGATTGATTTTGAACCTTTGGAATGGCTTACTGGATAAAAACAGCACCCCCCACCCGTGACAGAGTCCCACAGAAGGGGCCCTTTAAGACCCCGTATCCCAAGCCCCCTCTCTTTAAAGGTTGGTGGTCTGGGACCCGTCAAAGATGTGAGCATAGAATCCTGGGATGATAAATCTAGGTCTGGAGGGGACCTCTGAGCCACTTCACTCTGAGATGAAGGAATTCCTCAAGAACACAGTCATGGTCATAGGCAGAGCTGGAAGGGACCTTTGGAAATGATTTGAGTCAGGCAGCTTTGGGGCTCAGTGAATAATCTGGAGATGGGAGGTCCTGGGTTCAAATGTGAATTCCTAGCTGTGTGACCCTGGGCAAGTCACTCAACCCCATTTGCCTAGCCCTTCCTGCTCGTTTGCCCTGAAATCAATATACAGTATTGATTCTAAGATGGAAGGAAAGAGTTTTTAAAAAATTATTTGATTCGACCCCTCCATTTTACAGATGTGAAAACTGAGAGGTAGGCTGGGTTAGATGACTTAGTGACCCAAGGTCATACAGCTTGAGGCAGAAATTGAACTCAGATCCTTTGATTTCAGATCCAGCATTCTACCATACTACACCCATTGCCTTTCAAGTTGGGTCTCCTCCTGCCAGGATGCAGGAGAATGAACCCTGTGTGTGATGTGGTGGATTGAGCCCTAGACCCCAAATCAGGAAGACCTGAATTCCATTCCTACCTCAGATGCTTCCTAACTGTGTGACCCTGGGCAAATCCCTTCCTCTCTCTGAGCCTCAGTTTCCCCTTCTGTAAAATGAGGAGATTGGATCCATGAAGGCCCTTCTGACTAAATCTACGAGCCCAGGATCAGTGACATGGACCCTGTCTGTGCATCCAATGCTCTCCCTCAAATCCCAGGTGTGTCAGAAGCATCTCCCGTGTCCCGGGGGCCATCTCCTCTTCTCCATAGCCCAGTCCCGGATGGGCCGGGCTCCCCCCTCTGCGCCCCATTTCCCTCTATGACCAAGAAGAGAACATGAGATCCACAGCTGCCTGTGGATAAATTAATCAGCATGTTGTAACAGGAAGGCCTGTCTGCTCTGGTCGCCCGCTGGGTGGGGGGAGCTAGCTGGGCCAAATCCTCAGAAAAGAAACCAGTTTCTCTTCCCGGGCTTGTGCTTTCCTAGTTATTAAGCTTTAACAGATGGATTGTTGTCGGGGAACAAAGAAGCTCCTGGGCTGGGAGAGGAGGCCTCGGATAGAGGGGCGGCCGGGGGACCAAGGCCACCCTTTTCTCCTCCGCTCTAAATGTATGTGAGCTTCTCTTTAAGTGACTGATGTGGCCCCCACAGCCAGCTGCTGTCAGCACCCAACGCCTCCCAGAGCTCCGAGGTGCTCTTCTCCAAGGTCATGGGTGACTACCTTATAACTGCACAGTAACAATAGAGTGCTGGTTCTGGGGTCAAAGACCCTGAGCTCAAATCCTGCCTCTTCATTTCCCTGGGCCTCTGTTTCCTCATCAATAAAATAGGAGGGTTGAATGCAATGCCCTCTGAGACCCCTGCCAGCCTTCTCAGGAGAACCCTGTAGATAGAACCAATCAAAGAACCAAAAACCATTTTAGCAATATCTGCTGTGTGCAAGGCTCTGTTTCCTCAGTTTCCTCATCCTT
>NC_058133.1:500179948-500205574 GCF_016433145.1 Gracilinanus agilis | reverse complement strand
CGGGGGGGGGGGGTTGAAGGGGAAAGGGGAGCATGAATCATGTAACCACGTTAAAAATGAATATTAATAAATGTTAAAAAAAAAAAATCATGGGATTGGATCCATGAAGGTCCTAATGATGAAACTATGGATATCCGGATGGATGGATGGATGGATGGATGGTGTAATAAGGGGATAAGAGGAAATGGTAATGAGGGGGTCACCAGGGGCCTAGGAGCCAGTAATTAAACTAGCTGGAGATTGGAGTTGATGTTATCAGAGGGGAGTAGCCTCAGCTGAGCTGCCCAGTGAATCTCCAATGCTAGCTGCAGCTCCTTTAAGATGTTGGGTTGATGGCCCCTCCCTGCTGAGGTAACGGGCTCCTTACTGGGTGAGAGCAGAGCCCAGCAGGAACCCGTGGCTCAACTTCCTCCCAACAATGGAGGCTTAGCTTTCACTTCCACAGTAACCCCTGCTTCTCAAAATTCTGTCCTCTCCTTAGTCTCCTTAGCCTTGAAGGTGTTAGAATAATCACAGGAATTCACAAATTAAGGATAAGGGATTTATTTGATCTGGAAAGGGAAAACTAAGGTAAGAGGGCTTAGGTTTGCTAAACTGTTGCTAGGGGCAACTCGCAGGTGCTGGCAAAGGACCTAAAGGGTCTTGACAGGGTGAGGGCAACCAGCCCCCAGCCAGAGATAACTAGACTCTGGCTTGGTGTTATTTGACCAGCTAGGTACGCTGATGATTTTGTTGAGTTGCTCTAGAGATGGACCTAACCACTAAGCTACACTATCTAAGTTCCTACCCACGATCCACCTCCCTTCACCACCTAGGGCCCAGGGGGAAAGGTCAGGGATAGCAAGTTGTCTGGGTGAGGTCAAGGGAAAACAGAACCCCATGGTTGGGTTTGCAGGGCCTTATATAGTCACAGCCCAACTGTCGGTTAGCACCTGGCATCTGGCACATGCCACCCCAGAATTCCATTCTGATAACTGACAGGATTTCCTGGGGTAATATTGCAGTGCAAGAAACCCTGCATTACAATGGATGGATGGATGGTTGGATGGTTGGATAGATAGATAGATAGATAGATAGATAGATAGATCTATATATTTAAATATATATATATATATATATAATCTGTTTCCTCAGTTTCCTCATCCTTAAAATCATGGGATTGGACCCTGAAGGTCCTAATGATAAAACTGTGGATGGATAGATGGATGGATGGATGGATGGATGGATGGATGGATATATATATATAGATAGATAGATATATTTAAACCCTATATTTAAAAACTCTTAAGACAGAAGGGTGAGAACTAAGCAAACAGTTAGGTGACTTGCCCAGAGTCACACAACTAGGTAGTATCTGAAGCCAAATTTGAACCCAGAACCTCCTCTCTTTAGGCCTGGCTTTCTATCCACTAAGCCACCCAGCTGCCCCTTGTTTGTTATTTCTTTCCACAGATTATGAAATGTTATGAATCTATAAATATCCCCCCCCCCCATTGCCAATGACACTCAGTTCCCTAGTTGAGTCTTCAAAGGCATCACAAAAATGCAGATAATAATTTTGGATCATCTGCTTAGCTGACTAGTCTCCGAGACCTCTCCTCCTCCAGTCACGGAGATGAGGGGATGCTAGACTGATCTGTAGGGTTTGTCATTCATAACCCAAGTATGGATTAAAGAGAGAAGCTCTGTAGCAAGTAACCCCAAGAAGGGAAAGGCAGCCAAGTTTCATGGGTTTTCTTCTTAAGGAAACTGTGTGTGTGTTTTTGTGTTTGTGTTGCATGCACGTGCGTGTATGTGTATGTGTGTGTGTGTAACAGAGAAAGGGAGGGGGGGAGAGAGGGAGAGAGAGAGAGACAGACAGACAGATAGACAGACAGACAGACAGACAAAGAGAGACAGAGAGTGAGGGAGACAGAAACAGAGAGAGAGAGAAAGAGTGCGAAAGAGAGACAGAGAGAAAGAGAGAGTAAAGGAGACAGAAACAGAGAGAGGGAGGGAGAGAGGGAGAGACAGAGAGAGAAAGAGAGAGTGAAGGAGAGAGAGAGAGAAAGATAAAGTGAAGGAGAGAGACAGAGAGAGTGAGGGAGACAGAGAGAGATTGAGAGAGACAGAGTGAGACAGAGAAAGAGAAAGAGAGTGAAGGAAAGAGAGAGAAAGAGAGAGTGAGGGAAAGAGTGAGAGAGATAGAGAAAGAGAGTGAAGGAGAGATAGAGAGAGGGAAGGGGAGAGAGACAGAGACAGAGAGAGACTGAATGAGTCCCGAGCATTCCTTGATGCACTCACCTAGACTGTCTTCTCTTTTCTTTTCTTTCTCCCCAGAATGTTTGACGAAAGAATCTTTACAGGTACGTGTGGGCATCAGTAGCCCCATCCCTTGCTGTGGGTGGCCAGGGCTCAGCACAGGGTCTCGCCTTGGTTCATGGGGCTCAATGGGAGACAGTCTGGACAGTGATTGACTAGTGAAAGACCCTGGAAGAGTCCCTTTTCCTCGAGGGCCAGAAAGGTGGGAGCTGGGTCTCGGGGGGTCCTCTTGGCTCTGCCTTCCTGAGTTCCCATATCATACTAGACACAGCAGAGCCAAAGGGGCTGGGTGGAGTATTGGGTAGGGGGTCATAGGGGAGGGCCTTAGTGGAGTGTCCTTGCACCCTGACACTGGCCTTCACTTTGCCTGTTGACCCCTGGCCCTTGGCCCCTCACTGGGGAGAAGGGAAAGCTTGCTTCTGGAGAGGTTGCTGAAAGAAGTCTGTTCTCCTTCCCTCTGGGAACCTTCCTGTTTCCACGCCTTGTCGGAGAGACATCAGACCTTTGTGGCTAACGAGCCATCAGCTGGGCAGTGCAGAGAATAGTGTGGTAATTAGGGTCCAGAAGAGCTGAGTTCAAATCCTGCCTTAGGCTCTTAACTAGTGATATGATCCCAGGCAAGTCGCTTTCCCTGTCTCAGCCTCAATTTCCTCATCTGTAAAATAGGAATAATAATAGCATCTACTCCCAGTCAAAGTGAGATAATATATGTAAAGCCCTCTGCAAACCTTGGGGCAAACCCTTGGTAAATGTTAGCAATTGTTATCATGTTTGGGAGGCAGTCTGAAGAGCTCATAGGTAGGTCCCAGCAAGGCCTGGGTTCAGATCTGCCTACGACACCTAATGACTGGACCAAGCAAGACTTCTCGGTGCTCTGGGCAGCTCTCGTATAAGATTAGAAAGTGGGGCCTTGGCAGAGGGAATCTCCTCATCCAGGAAGCTCCTTTATACCATTGAAATCTCAGGTCTAGTCCCTCTAACTATTGTCCTCCCCAGCCTCTCCTGTTTAGTTTTGGATAATTTTTTAGGAATTTAATCCAATTAAAGGTGCAGAAATAATAGGTCAAGACATGAGAAGATTCCCAGAGGGAAAGGGGACAGATTTCCCTTCAACAGCCATACCCAAAACAACCCCATTAAATTCTTTAAAATGACCCCGAAATTAAGTATGAGAGACTGTGGAGCATAACAATTAGAGGTCTGGATTTGGAGTCAGGAAAGCCTGAGTTCAAGACTCACTAGCTGTGTGACCTTGGACAAGTCACTTAATCTCTCCACGCTCTGAATAATACTCCTTAAGGTGCCAAATACTTGCATTTCGAGAGGGTGTGCCCTTATCTATTGAGTTCTTTACACCAATAAAATCAAAGGTCTGGTTCCTAGAATTATTAGAATTGTCAGTAACACATATAAAATCTGTAACAGACTGCTTACCATCTCAGGGAGGGAGAAATGGTCAAAAGAAAGGAGAGGGTTTGGAACTCAAAATTCATTTTAAAAAATGAATGTTTAAAAAATTATTTTTAGGGGCAGCTGGGTGGCTCAGTGGATTGAGAGTCAGGCTTGGAGATGGGAAGTCCTGGGTTCGGATCTGGCCTCCGACGCTTCCCAGCTGTGTGACCCTGGGCAAGTCACTTGACCCCCATTGCCCACCCTTACCACTCTTCCACCAAGGAGCCAATACACAGGAGTTAAGGGTTTAAAATTTAAAAAAAATATATTTTTACATATAATAGGAGAAAAAGTAAATTTAATTTTGAAAAATTATCCTCATCCCTATCGTTGTGATTATTCCCCTTTTCTCTGGGTCCCAAGAGCCTTTGGAAAGGGCAGAATGAGGCTGGGCTTCTTCTAAAAGTTCAGATGAAGTTCAAATCCGACCTCAGACACTTCCCAGCTGTGTGACCCTGGGCAAGTCACTTGACCCCCATTGCCTACCCTTACCACTCTTCCACCTATAAGTCAATACACAGAAGTTAAGGGTTTAAAATTTAAAAAAAAAAAATTAAAAAAAAAAGTTCAGATGAATTAAGTTAACTGACATCAAGCAGCTGCTACATGCTTGATGGTACATGCAACTTGCGGCAGGGTCAGAAATTCCTGCTCTCGAGGAGTTTATAGTTTGGGGGCAGCCAGATGGCTCAGTAGAGTCAGGAGGACCTGGGTTCAAATCTGGCTCTGATCCTTCCTAGTTGTATGAACCTGGGCAAGTCACTTAACCCCAAGTGGCCTAGTCAGCCTTAAAATGGATATTTTGTACCAGGTCTAAGACAGAAGGTAACAATGTTTAGAATTTAGAGTCTGGTTGAGAAGAAAAATGGTACCCACAAAACTCCAAGGGGACCTCTCGTCCCTTGGGTACCGTAGACAGGCATCTCCGTCACGGCCACCCCCAGTGGATCTTTAGGCAAAGGAGTGAGTTGTTCAGGAGAGCGGCCTGGCAGCGCGCCCCCAGCGCATCCATCCTGGGAGTTGGCAGGAAGAGCGAGGAACGAGTAGAGTCATGGATGCATTTATTTCTGGCTCTTCCCCATCACAGACGTGCAGCTCTAGCGTAGTCGAGGCGGCGTGGGGGACCTGGAGCCCCGAGAGGGGGTCCTTCCCCTCGCCGTTGGGGCTTCCTCTGAGGAATCCGCTACCTCTCTTGGGCCCTGCCTGGAGAGTGAGGGGCAGGGGCTTGGCAGGTTTCCCCAGTGGGCAGATCCACAGAGATCCACGCGGTTTCTCATCTCGCCTTCTCTCTCCTCACCACGTTGCCAGGAAGCAAATTTACCAAAGACCCCACCAAGCTGGAACCGGCCAGTCCATCCGAGGACACCTCAGCAGAAGCCCCGCGGATGGTCGTCCTGGATCTGGCTGGGACGTCACAAGCCAGTAGGTAAGGTCAGTGGCCCTTGGCCTGCCCATTCTCTTCCTTCCCTCTCCCTCCGGCTTTGAGGGGACTGCGGGTCCGAGTCAAGTCCGAGTCTGGTCCTCGGTGCTTTGGAGAGAAGAAATCCACTGAATCAAAGACCTCCAGGTAGGATTCAAGCTTGATCTGTGGACAATCGATAAATATAGTCTTTGGGCCGAATCTGCTCTCGCTCTTTGGCCCCCACACGACACCCCACCGACCCTCCCCACAAATGCACACACTCTGGAAGCAACCTGAGGGGCCAGTTGGTACGACTCCCATAGACTTGTCTCTTCATCTTCTTCATCCTCATCTGGTGGGAAAGGCTGGGAGGATTATGGAATGAGGACGTCAGGACCAAAGACTGGCTACGACTTCTTTTAACTTTGGACTAGAGCAAAGGATGAGAGAATGGGGGCTGCTTTTTTTTTAATTAATGGAATTTATTTACAAGTGCCTCAACCCTTCCTTCCCTTCTCTGCATCATAGAAAGCGTCATCCAGGAGACAGATAGATATGTATAGATATATATAGATTAAGTCTTTCATGTTTCCATTTTTCAGTTCACTCTCTGGAGGTGGCATTCACAAGTTATTTTTCAAGTATTAAATCTGTAGCTGTATATAATGTGCTCTTGGTTCTACTCATTAACTCATGTAGTTCTTTCCAAGTTTCTTGGAGGGTTTTTAAACCCTTACCTTCTATCTTAGAATTAATATTGTGTAAGCAGAAAGGGCTAAGCAATGTGAGTTAAGTGACTTGCTCAGGGTCTAAGGCAAGATTTGAACCCACAACCTCCCATTTCCAGATCTGACTCTCAATCCACTGAGCTACCTACCTGCTCCCTCCAAATTTAAAAAAAAAACTAATCTGCTCATCACATCTTATGGCACTGTAGTATTCTATTGCAATTATATACTACAGTTTGTTTAGCCATTCCCCAATGGATGGGCAACCCCTCAGTTTCCAGTTCTTTGACACCACAAAGAGAGCTGCTAGAAATATGTTGGAACATAAAAGTTCTTTTCCTTTTCCCCTGATCGCCTTGGGAAACAGACCCAGCAATGGTATTGCACAGTCTAAGGGTATGTACAGTTTTATAACTCTCCGGGGGGTCATTCCAAATTGCTCTCCAAAATAGATCAGTTTCCAGCTCCACCAACAATGTATTAGTGTCTTTGTATTTCCATATCCCTCCAACATTTATTATCTTGACCCTTTGTCGTTATAGCCAATATGATGAGTGTGAGGCAAGACCTCCGACAAGGTTTGGTTTGCATTTCTCTTAATCAGTAGCGATTTAGAGCATTTTTTTCATACACCTACGTAGGGCTTTGATTTCTTCACCTGAAAATTGTTGGGGGCCACTTTTTAAGTGATTCGAGGCATGGAATTGGGGAAGAAGAAGAATCCCTTGATGGAGGACCATCATTTTTTTAAGGAAGTGTGAGACAAGATCTGTGAGTGAAAACAGTCGAGCAGAAAGTGGCATAAATGATAGGAAAGCGAAGGGAAGGTGTGAAATAGCCACAATGGTGGGGCTTGGGGGAAACAACATAATCAAGAGATGATCAGGGAAAAATTAAAGGGTTAGCGCAGATCAGAGATACCTCTATTGAGTGAATGCAAAATCTGTAGTGGATCCAGTCTGTAGAGAAGCATTCCGAAGCCATTGAGCATGAGCAGGGAAGGCAGATGGTCCATGATCCAATACTGGGATTTGGGAAAGGAGGAGAATTCAGTGGAAAAGAACAAAGGAGTCTAAGGGAGAGGACGATGATGTCAAGTTGAACCGGTTAACTCAAGAGCCAAGATATTGAAGGGAAAAAAGTGAGGAAGAGCAAAGGTGACGGTAGGCAAGGAGTGGACGTTTTAAGGAGAGAGAATAGGTTTACAGGGGGGAAATGAAGGGCAGGAAGAGAAAATTCTGGGTCGGTTGGAGAAATTTTAGAGTGATGGCTTGTGAGGTAGGGAATGCTCCTGGTAGTGATGATGAGATCAAGGATCTGGCTAAAATGAAGTAAGAATGACCATTGTGGGAATGGAGAACCTGGTCACCTGGGGCGCAAGGGATGGGACATCCATCTAGAAATTCAAGTCAAAACAGAATGTTCTTCTCTTCCACTTAGGGTCCCAGCTCTAGAGCTAGTCCAAATGGCTCCTTTTACAGTGGAGGAAACTGAGGTCCAAGGAGGAGCATCATATTATTATATTATATTATATTATATTATATTATTATAGTACAGTATAATGTAGTGTAGTGTGTAGTGCAGTGTAGTATAGTACAGTATAGTATAGTATAGTATATCATGTCATGCCATGTCATGTCATGTATTATATTATATTACATCATATCATATCATATTATATTATAACTATATTATAGCTATATTAGAGTTTTGTAGGTCCAGATCTGGAAGGGATCTCAGAGACCCTGCAGTCTAATCCCCTCATTGTACAGATAAGGAAACTCGAGCTCAGAGAGGTTGAGACCTGCTCAAGGTCTCCCAGGGAGTGAGTCCTGGAGGTGGGACTTGAACTCCAGTCAGTGCTCCTTCCAGCGTTCCATGGTACCTGCTTTCTATTCATTGCTTTGGGTTCTCCTTCTGGAGCCAAAAAGAACGAATCTCATGCCTCTTTCCTATGACAGCCTTACAGACACATCCAATTCCATATGTCCAAGACAAACGTAGAATCTCTCATTTGGACAAGTCCTCTGAGGCCATCCAACCTAATCCACGCCTGAAAAGTCATCCCTTCTACCAGTGGAACCCCAACAAATGTTGATGCAGGCTTTGTTGGGAGACCTTAATGAGGAACCTTTGGAGGCAGCTCAGTCTGCTTTTAGATAGTCCTACTTGTTAATAAAAGGAAAGGGAGTTGGGTTTGGGTTATAGTAAATGGAAATCTGATGCTCTGAAGCATTTACCTGTGGTTCCTAGTTCCTAGTTCAGCCCTTGGGGTCCAAGCAGAAAACTGTTGCACATGACATCCCATCAAAAACTCGAAGCTGTCCACCATTCCAGGTCTCTGCTCTCCTGGCCACACGTTCTCAGCTCCTTCGGCTGATTGTCCTGTAGCATGACCTAATGCGTGGCTAACTAGGGCTACGGGTGGTTTTCATCCACTTTGCTTTCCTCGTATGGATGGTGGAGCTCGATCCCTTTCCCATGGTGGCGAGTCTTACCCAGGCGTCTTCCTCTGGCTTCCACAGCTCAGTGGACTTACAACGATGGCTTCTGGGAACAGGAGCCTCTAGAGAGCCCGAACGCCAACTAGGGACATTTCCCTTGTTTGGGCTTTACCCAGGATATCTTCCATGACGTCTCTGAGAACCTGCGATAAACAGAAAGCTTTCTGTTTCACACCTCCTGGCGCTGCTTCACGCACAGAGTTATTTTGGTAGTTACTTCTGCCGTGGAATCATGTATAATTTTTGACACCTCGCCTGAGGAGAGACGACTGCATTTTTCTGTGCTGGGTCAGATGCTTTCTGGAAATCAATAAACAATAAACTCATAGGAGTCTTGTATTCTCCATATCTGTCTGTCAGCTGCAGGAGAATAATTATGTGATCTGCGGCAGAAACCTGTCTGCAAAAGCCTTCCAGCACCCCTTCTGTGTTTCCATCAAAAACACCAGTAATTCCCACATTATTTCTTGATGATTCTTGATGATGGTTCTCTTATTTATCAAGAGGAATAATATTGATTATTATTGGTGATTATAACTACAGTTAGGTGGCCTAGTGGCGTCTTGTGTCTGAAATCAAGAAGTTTTAAGTTTAAATCTGACTACGGATACTTACTAGCCGTGTGACCCTGGGCAAGTCACTTACCCTTTGTTTGCCTCAGTTTTCTCATCTGTAAAAAGGGAGTAATAATAATAATAGCTCCTATCTCCTGGACTTGTTTTGAGGATCAAATAAGAAATGATAATTGTAAAGTGAAGGCATATAGTTATAATGTTGACTCTGGTTCCCCTCTCTGGGAGCAAGCAGGACAAGTCACTGGGCAAGCATCAGGGTGCCAGGCTCTGAGCTGAGCCCTGGGGGCGCAAAGAGAGGGAAAAGACAGTCCCTGGCCTTGAGGCGTCCTGGGGAAACAAAGTCCTAACAAGATGGAGACAGGCTAAAGCACTGCCATTCAGGGATCAGGAAAGGCTTCCTGTAAGAGGAGGGACTTTGGCTGAGGCTTGTCTTCTAGGCGAGTCTCTCAGGTTTTTGAAGACAGAGATTGGGCCCGTCTGCCTTCTCTTTCCTATGGTAAACGTCCCCGGCTCCTTCAGCCCGTCACGATGGGACCCGATTTCAGGTCCTGTTCCCGTCCTCGCCGCTCTCTTGGAGATCCAGCCATTCAACAGTGGCTGACCAAGGCTGGCCATGATGGCTTGGATATATGCGTTGGGTACACCAGCATAAACTCTCATCGGCTCTTTCAGTTGTTAAGTCACAGAAACCTGGAATCCAACCCAATTCCCAGGTCTTTTCGTGACATCTTTCCATCAGGCCACATCACTGAGGATTGGACTTTTTTTTTTTCCTTCAATTTTAGTCATGTCTAACTCTTCAGGAACCCATTTGGTATTTTCTTGAGATTTAGAGTAGTTTGCCATTTCCTTTTCCATCTCAATTTACAAATAAGGAAACTGAGGCAAACAGGGTCAAATGACTTGTCCAGGATCACACATCTGATGCCATATTTGAACTCAATACTTCCAAGCCCCACACTATCCACTGCACCACTCGGCCGCCATTTATAGCCTGCACTAAAAGAATCCTAGCAACAGAAAAGGACAGCTCTGAAAGAAACCTGTTAGATTTCTGATATATTCTTTTTTTAAAACTCTTTTCTCCTCTCTTCAAATCAATACCAAGTATCAATTGTAAGACAGAAGAGTAGTAAGGACTAGGTAGTTGGGAACAAGTGACTTTTCCAGGGTCACACAGCTAGGAAGTGTTTGAGGCCAGATTTAAACCAGTTCCTCCCAGCTCCAGGCCTGGTGCTCTCTCCACTGTGCTACTGACATACCTTGATATACTCTTTTAAAAAACAGGCTGTACAGAATAGGGAGCCTCAGTTTTACACAAAATCTTTTTCTGTTCCATTTCATAAATGGAAATTTCTTTTTTGATATAGGTTAAATTTAGAATAAAATTTTATTGTATTTTTTCACAACAATAATATTCAGAAGTCTAAAATACAAATGGAAAAGAGTTGATAAAATATGTCGAGGACCCCAAAATAGATTTTTTTTTCAGGATAAGCCTATTTTCAAGGTAAAAATAAGAGAGGAGGGAATAAGTCTGCTGCTTGAGGCGGACTGAACAAAGGTAATGGCCAACAGAATGAGCAGTACTTCTCAACTCATGCTTTTCATCCATCTTTCCTATCAGGGAAAATATTCTTCAGCCCAGAAAGATTAGAACAAAAATAGGCAGGAGGAAATAAAAGCCCAAGATTGGGACGGAGACAGTAAAGAAGCACGTAGCTGCTTTGACTAAGGTCAAATTTCCCAGCTTGAAAGAATCGAGCCAAAATCGACTTAAAGGACTGGCCTGCTGTGAGCATTGGAGGGCAGGAAGGGCATCATAAGGCCAGAGATGGGTAGAGATTGCCTTGATCTTTGAAAAGAGGAAGAAGATGCACATTTAGTCTTCAGCTGGTACCAGCACCCAGTTTCAAGCCCAGTTCCAGAATGGTGGATTCCGTCTCCATATCTTGTGAGGCAGGGAAGGGGGTGGTTTCTAGCTAGTAAGAACTCTCCTGCCAGACTAACCTTTTTTTCTTTCGTGACAGGATGACTAGGTCAGGGCAATAGCAATGACATGATGCATCCAATGTTAACAAGATGTTTGTTGAAGCCTCTCATGCTGGCTTTATTAATGGGATGGAGAAATAAAGCGCTGTTGTTTGCTTTAGAGCTGTACCCAAAATGATGATTTTAAAACATTGATATCAATCTAGAGGGAGGTCTTTAGAGAGGAGCTAAAAGGTGATTTCTGCCTTCAACAAGCTTACATTCTAAGAGGAAGCAACTCTTTCTCAGGAGGGTATTTCCATGGTCCATTTATTCACCAGCTTCAATCGAGTTTCTCTTAAATACTCAGATCTGCACTAGGTGTGGGGACTAGTGTACAAAACATTTTAAAACAGTTCTAGTTTCCTATAGTCTGGTTAAGTGTGCTCAGTCTCCCTCTCCAGCCTGCAGTACTTTGGACTTAGGGTCATAAGACCATATAATCAATAATAACAGAAACTTGTATTTATATAGTACTTTAAAGTTTGCAAAGGGCTCTGCCAATATCATCTATTTTGATCCAATTCTGGGAGATAGAGGCTATTATTATCCCCATTTTTATTCGTGAGGAAACTGAGGCAGACAGAAATTAAATATTTGGCCAAGGTCACTCTAGTAAGCTAGTCAGTATCTGAAGCCAATTTGAAGCCAGATCTTCCATTGTTTGATAGCAAAGTCTATGAAGGAAGTTGTCACTGGAGTATGGAGTTGTTAGACGTGGACGTGACTCCTTCTTTGACCTCAGACAAATTTATTCTTTAGTCGTGGCCTCCATTTCCCAGTGTGGTGCAGTAGTTAGAATACTGGGTGTGGAATCAGGCAGAACCCCATTCTAAACCTGCCTCCATCACTTATAAGCTCTGTGACCCTGGACAAGTCCCCAAACTTTTCTCACCCTCAATTTCCTAGTCTGCAAAATGGGCATAATAATGGCACCTACTTCTCAAGGTTGTTGTAAAACTCAAAACAATTTGCACACCTTAAATGTGTTATATAAATGCCAGCGTTATTAATATTATTATTGTTACCTCACAGACTTGTTGTAAAGATCACACATATTGGGGGAAATTAAAATGCTTTCTCGGTCTTAGCTATTCTGTAAAGAGATCTGACGAGATGATCCCTAAGATTCCTTTTGGCTGTAAATCTTACAAGGCTCCCGTTCCAGCCCAGCAAGATTCAGCAGGCAAAGGAAATGGAGGGAAGGCATTTGGGAGAGAAGGATAGAGGGCGTTAAAGGTCAGTGGAGGGGGGAACAGCCTGAGCAAAGACTTGGAGGTGGGAATGAGAGGACCTGTTTGGAGGGCAGGGAGGAGACCAGCCTGGCCAGACGGTGAGCTACATTTAGAGAAGGCGATGACTGAAGCCAGATCTTGGTGGGCCTGGAACGTGAGTCTGGAGGCTTTGGACTCTGCCGTGCTAATGAAAGAGCCCCATCCATGCCCCGTTCTCACTGCCCTGCTCTCTGTCTCATCCCACAGGTTGGACAAATGCAGCCTAGCTGAAGACTGCGAGCCAGGTATGGAGCTGGATGGCCCCTGTGTGCCGGGGCTGGGAGGGAGAGGGGGGTCTGGCCTGGGTGGCATCCTTAAAAGGGGGGGAAAATGGCCCAAGATTCCCGGCTGGTAAGTATCAATGAATCAGAGGCAGCTAGGCGGCTCAGTGGTTAGAGTGCCAGACCTGGAGTCGGGAGGACCTGGCTTCAAATCTGGTCTCAGATATATCCCAGCTGTGTGACCCTGGGCAAGTCACTTCACCCCCCTCGCCCAGCTCTTGCCTTTCTGTCTTCGGGTTGTTACTAAGGCAGAGGGAAAGGCTTTAGAACGGCACTCAGGCATCCACTCCACAAAGCCTGGCTCCTGTGATTGTCCCTCGTGGCCAGTCAGCCTCACCTCTGCCCCCCGCCTTTCGGTCCCCCCGTCCAGTGACGGCATCCCTGATCCGAGCGCCCCCTCTCTCCTGTAGGGACCTCAGGGGAGCTGAGCGGACTGAGGCATATCAAAATTGAGCCAGACGATTTAGACATCATTCAGGTCACTGTCCCAGGTAAGGGGGCCGAGGGCAACTGAGCAGCTCCCCTGGGAACTAGTGCCTACCACCTCCATCCGGGGCTCCACTTCATTTCAGCATCCATGAAGCCTCTGGCATGAGGCACAGGTTAGGCCCCTGCAGGCTGTTGTCCACCCGGAGGCTCCAAACTCGCCTCCGACTCTCAGGAAGGCTTCTCCACCCAAAAGCATCTTCCTGGCCAGCTCGGGTTCTCCTGTACCCACCTGGCCCCCATCAGTGAAGCCTGGTTTGTCCCAAGTCCCCAGGAGAGGGCCCACAGCCTGGCTGCCCCTCAGGCTTTGGGGGCACCAGGGTGAGCAGCTCCCTCCCCACAGGGTGGCAGAAAGGACACAGGCACCCTCCGGGGGGGTCACCCAGGAAGGGGCCAGAAAGGGGAGACAGGGCGGTCAAACACATTTTCTGACTTGATGACTTCCTTGATGAAACCTCCAAAGTCATCCCAGCCCAGGGGAGGTCTGGGTTGGGGTGCCTCTAGACACCCCTCCTAGGTTGTGCCTTGTCTCTGGGCAGGGCACAGAACGGAGAAAAAGGGGAGAATGTCTCATTGGGGCCAGCAGACCTCCATGACTCTCAGATCCCTTTCAGAGTGACTGTCCTTAGCACCCCAAGGAGGCCCCCTGGGAAGGGGGAGGGGGGAGAAGGACCCCGAGGGAAAGCAGAGACCACTTTGTCATTTGGGGGGGGGGATATGGCATTTACAGACCCGTCACCCACCTCTGACGAAATGCACGACCCTGTGACCGGGCACCTACCCTCCGAGGAATCCAGCTACATCCTCGAGGCGATGGAAGGTAAGAAAAGGGGGGTGTTCGGAGATCCCCCACCCTCCTCCAGCCTTTCTTGGGGCAGGTGGGGGGAATCCGCTTTTTAAAAGATTATTGATTGATATCTCTCATTTCGGCATCATCCCCGTTTCCCCTGTATCCCTCCTTGAACCCAGAGCCATCCCGTAGCATAAAGACTATTTTTTTAAAGGAAGAAAAGGGGGAAAATCAGCAAAAATCTACCCATGCTTGTGGTCCTCCACCTCATCCCCACTTCCACACAGGGTTAGGAGAAGGGTTTTTGCTTCTCTCTTCCATCCTTTCTCTAGGTAACAAGAGGTTTCCAATCAATCTTTTAAAAGATTTATTATTTTTATACATTTATTACTTGTATTCGTTTATTATTTTTAGGATATTTAACGAGCACTTCCTTTGTGAGGAGAGCCGGGCAAGGGGTTCTGTAGAGGAGACACCTGAGAAACCGGACCGCTCTGTGTTGGGCTCATCAGCCGTTCCCTTTACGTGGTCTTGGTTCTGCTGTATGTTTGTCTGTCTGGCTCTGCCTCCGTTGGCTTCGAGGCTTTCCAGGCTTCTCTGGAGTTGTCCTACTTGTCGTTTCTTTTGGCTTTTAAAAAAAAGGTCTTTTCTTTTTATGCCACATTCCTTCATGTCCCCTTCATCGCCTCGGCTGCCACTGACTCCCTTCCCTCTCGGCCCCCGAACTCTTCTCTATGAGATAAGGGTTGAACCCACATTTCATTGGTGTAGAGAACTCCCAGGTGAGGAAATTCCCTTTTCCAGTGCTGGTTGGCAACCTCTCCACAACTTACAGGCTTAGAGAATTGCCTGGAATGTTAAGAGACTTACCCAGGGTCACACAGCCTGTGTGTGTGTGAGAGACAGACAGACAGGCAGGCAGGCAGACAGACAGATGGAGAGTGGCTTACCAAGCCAGCCTTACAACAGAGCAGACAGTACATCCGTGTCCACAACACTGTCCAGCCCGGCGTCAGGAGTGTGGCAGACAGGATAGACAGCTTCCTTCCTCTGTAGTCCCTCACCTCCACTCCAAGAGGGGAGAGCTGTGCTTCAGCATCTATTCTGCAGTCTGAGAATGTTTGCCTGTAATGCATCCGTCTGGTTTTTTCCTCATTTGCCCTCCTTGTATAAGGTGTGTTCTTGGTGCCTTCCTTTAGTCCAGGTGAGTCTCTCTAAGTTTCTCTGAATTCTCCATTTTGTCATTTCTTTTAGCACAATATTCCTCCATATTCAGGTGGCTCCATTTGGGCATTCACCTTGTTTCTTTTTTTTTTTATTTCATTTTTTCTGACATTTTAGGGTTCAGATTTTCCCCCTTCCTTCCTCCCTCCCTCTTCTGCTCCTCCCCAAGGTGGTAAATAGTCTGATCTGGGTTATACCAGGGCTTTCATACAGTACATCTTTCCATATTGCTCATATCATGACAGAAGTCACATATCACATCAACAAAAAAAGAAAAAAAAGAATCCATGAAGGAAAAATTCACCTTGTTTCTAGCTTTTTCTGTGTCCTCCCCTTTTTTAAAAGAAATCCAATTTTCACTGATTACATTGTAATTTCTGAACATATCCTTTCCTCTCCCCTATTCTATAAACCATTTCTTATAACGAAGACTTAAAAAGGGGAAAAAAAAAACCAGCTAGTAAAACTAGCCAAGCCGTGGAACGTGTCTGATGGTGCACTCAGTATTCCATACCCGTTGCCCCCCACCACTGCTATGAAGGGAAGGAGATGTGTTCATTCAACTCTTTTCCAGGCCAAACCTGGTTATTTCCATTCCACCCTGCTCAGTTTCCATTTTCCCCCTTTTACATTATTATTATTATGGGCAATGTCTTCCTGGTTCTGCTCGCTTCACTTTTCATCAGTGCATAGAAGTCTTCCTGCCCTGCACTGGATTCTTCGGAGTCCATCATTTCGTAGCCAGCTGGGTTTCTAGGAGCAATAGATAGAGCCCTGGGCCTGGAGTCAGGAAGACCTGAGTTAAACATGGTCTCAGACCCTCTGTGTGACCCTGGGCAAGTCACTCAACCTCTTTCTGCTTCGGTTTCCAGTGAGATAAGGTCTGTAAAAAGCTTTCCAAATCTTTTTAATGTGCCAAACAAATATCTACCCTTATTACAATTTATAGATTTTCTCTAGATAACAAAAGGTTTCCATTTAATTTTAAAGAGATTTATTATTTTTAAGGTGTTTATTAAGCACTTCCTTTGTGATGAGTGCCATGCTTATGAGATACACTAAGAAATCATGCAGTTCTAGTCCTGGAGGAACTTGACCTAATCAATCCATCCATACTAGTGACTAAAAATGTTCTGTGTACCCAAAAAGAAAAGAAGAAATGCAATTCTCAGCTTCTCCTTGGCAAGACTTCTAACAGAAAAGGCCCTTGAGGTCTTAGTGGACCACAAACTCCATTTGAGTCTCTAGTATGATGCTAACATTTAGGTTTTTTTTAGTATAGTATTATTTTTTATTTCATAAAATTATCTCCATTTATATGATTACAAAAGAATTTTTAATAATCACTTTGTAAAAATTTGAGTTCCAGATTTTTTCTCTTCCTCTTGCCCTTTAGAAGGCAAGGTCTTTGATTTTGATTATAGATATGAGGTCATTCCAAGCATATTTTCATATTAGCTATGTTGCAAAACAAAACAGAAACAAAATAAAACAATAAAAATAAAAGTTTTAAAAAGTATACTCCAATCTACATTCAAATTTATTTAGTTCTCCCTCTGGAGATAGAGAGCATTTTTCATTATGAGTCCTTTGGAATTGTCTTGTATCATTTTTTTAATCAGATTAGCTACGTCTCTCACAGCTGATCATCCCTGAAATATTGCGGTTACTATGTAGTGTTCTGGTTCTGCTTACTTCATTTTGCATGCATTCATAGGAGTCTTCCCAAGTTTTTCCGAAACCATTCTGCTCATCACTTCTTTTTTTTATTATTTTTTTTAAACCCTTAACTTCTGTGTATTGACTCATAGGTGGAAGAGTGGTAAGAGTGGGCAATGGGGGTCAAGTGACTTGCCCAGGGTCACACAGCTAGGAAGTGTCTGAGGCCGGGTTTGAACCTAGGACCTCCCGTCTCTAGGCCTGGCTCTCAATCCACTGAGCTACCCAGCTGCCCCCTCATCACTTTTTATAGTTCAATTCCATCACAGTTATATACCATAACTTGTTCAGCTATTTCCCAGGTAATGAGTATCCTCGCAACTTCTTTGCCAACACACAAAAAAACTACTATAAATATTTTTTGCACAAATTAGTCCCTTTCCCTTTTCTTTGATCTTTTTGGCATACAGACCCGGTTTCCTGTTTTCCTTCTCATTTTAGTTGCATTAGTTTTGTTTGGGCAAAAGCTTTTTAAATTTTATATAATTAAAATTATCTCTTTTATTTCCCACAGTCTCCTTAATCTCTTGTTTGTTTAGTCATAAATTCTTCCCTTATCCATAGAACTGACAGGTATATTTTCCCATGCTCCTCCAGGCCTGGCTCTCTATCCACTGAGCCACCTAGATGCTCCTCCCTTCATTTACTTCTGATATCACTCTTTATGTCTAAATTGTTTATCCATTTTGGTATTATCTTGGTATATGGTGTGAGATGCTGATCTATGCCTAGTTTCTGCCAAACTGCTTTCCAATTATCCCAGAAATTTATATCAAATGGTGAGTTTTTATCTCCAAAGTTTGGATCTTTTGGATTACTATGGTCATTTATTACTATGTATTATATAGCTAATCTTTTCTACTGACCCAATGCTTATTTTTTAGCCAGTACCAGATTGTATTGATGATTATCACTATATAATATAGTTTGAAATCTGGAACTGCTAGGCTGCCTTCCTTGACATTTTTTTCTTTGATTCCCTTGATATTCTGGACCTTCTGTTATTCCAAAATTTCATACTAATTTTTCTAGCTCTATAAAATAATTCTTTAATATTTTAATTGATACGGTATTGAAAAAGTAAATCAACATGGGATTGTCATTTTTATTATATTGGCTTGGACTACAGATAAGCAATGAATATTTTTCCAGTTGTTTAGCTCTATCTTCACTTGTGTGAAAAGTGTTTTGTAATTATGTTCAGATGGATACTAACATTTAAAAAGGCTAAAGTAGTTTTGGGTTTCATTAAGGGAAACTGAGTGCCCAGGTCTTGGGAAGAAATAGACATCTGGTTCCTTTCTGCCTTGATCTGGCTATACGTGATGTCTGGCATTCAATTCTGGACACAACATTAGGGAGGAAAATTATCAAAATGAATGGCATCTAGGGGCAGCTGGGTAGCTCAGTGGAGTGAGAGTCAGGCCTAGAGACAGGAGGTCCTAGGTTCAAACCCGGCCTCAGCCACTTCCCAGCTGTGTGACCCTGGGCAAGTCACTTGACCCCCATGGCCCACCCTTATCAATCTTCCACCTATGAGACAATACACCGAAGTACAAGGGTTTAAAAAAAAATGCAAAAAAAAAAAAATGAATGGCATCCAGAGCACACTGGCCAGGTTAGTGAGAGGACTGGAAACTGTGCAGGCAGTGTGGTATAATGGTGAGAGCACTTGAATTGGCAGCAGAGGATCTGTGTTCAAATCTTTCCTCTCTGTTTTCCATTTCTGTGAACGTGGTTGAATTGCTTCCACTCTCTAAGCCTCAATTTCTTCATCTGTTAATGAGGAGCTTGGACTAGGTGGCCTCTCTTAGCTCTAAATCTCCGATCCACAACACATGGATCTGTTGAAGAAAATGGAGATAAAGACAAGCTCAAGGAAGAACCCAGTAACTTTCTCTAGCCATCTGAAGGGCTACCACAGAGAGAAGGAAGAAATTGTGTGGCTGCAAATTACAGGAACAGGAAACTTCAGCAGAAGTGATAAGGAGGCAGATTTGGGCTCAAAAATGCCTAGCAGTGAAACAGTGGGATCAGCTGCTTCATAAGATAGTGAGCTCCTCATTGTTAGAAGGATTCAAAAAATGATTGGATGATTGTCTCTCAGCAGTGTTTGATAGAGGGGATTCTGGTATTGGATGTGAGAGCTGTTAGGCTAGATGAGCTCAAATATCCATCAAGTTCTCCCATTTTATGCTGAATGTCAACTAGAGAGATGGAAGGTATATGCATTAAATGTCTACTATATGTCAGCCATTGTGCTAAGCTCTTTTCTTTTTTAAACCCTTCCTTCCTTAGTATCAGTAAGTATCGATTCTAAGGCAAAAGAGCAGAAAGGGCCAGGCAATTGGGGCTAAGTGATTTGACCAATGTCACACAGCTAGGAAGTGTCTGAAGCTACTGTTAAGCTTATTTTAAATGTTATCTCATTTGATCCTCACAACAGTCCTGGGAGGTAGGGTGGCATTATTATTCTTCTCATTTTATAGTTTGGGAAACTAGGCAGACAGGTGCATGGCTTGCCCACAGTCATGCAACTAGGAAGTATCCAAGACCTCAATGCTCTATTCACTGCACCACCCAGTCATCCCTAGCTAGGTGCCACCTGGCTGCCAGATGAGTGGCAGAGATTAAGCCATGTGGCTGTTCAGAGAAGGGAGTGATCTCAACAGAGAAGTGTGGTCTGGAAAGGCCCAGGAGCATAGATCAAGCTCTGGATGGGACCTACAAAGTTAATTGATCCCCTATTTCAGTGATGGGCAAACTTTTTAAAGAGGGGGCCAAAGGGAAAGGAAAGCTCATCTGTCAGTCTGTTTCTAAGGCAACTCTTTCGAAGTTTCATTGTATTGTAACCTACTCATTGTATTCATCAGATTAGGAGTAATGTCATCTTCCTCCTTGTTTGTCGTTAGAGTCCTCATGTCATGTCACACATACACACCCTACCCCCACCCCCCACCCCCGCCAGATAGAACATTTCAGGAGGCCGCATCTGGCCTGTGGGCTGTAGTTTGCCCATCACTGCCCTATTTACATTACATATAAGGAAACTGAGGCCCAGAAATTCTACATAGAGTAATAGAAGGATTTCTCTGGGATTTGGAGTCAGAATACCTGATTCATATCCCATCTCTGCCACATACCACCTGTGTGACTTGTGTGATCTTGGGTCAAGGCAGAGTTGAACTAACTGACCCCAGAGGTCTACTCCATTCCAGATGGGATAGAAAGCAAGTTGTCTAAGGTCACATAGTAAGTCCAAAGCAGAGCCAAGATTTGATCCCAGGAGCTCAGGCACCAAATATCCTGTGCTGTATGAAAGAGGTAGGCCTAGAGATGGGCCCAAATGGAAAAATTAATGAAATCCCCGTGGATTTTGTTTCTTTCTACTTGCTCTTTAAACGTGCCTCCAGAGGACAGCTAAGTGACTCAGTGGATTGAGTCAGGGCCAGAGATGAGAGGTTCTGGGTTCAAATATGACTCAGATACTTCCTAACTGTGTGATCCTGGGCAAGTCAATTAATACACATTACTTAGCTCTTACTATTCCTCTGCCTTGGAACCAATACACAGTATTGATTCTAAAGTAGAAGAAAGACAAGGGGTATTTTTTTAAGTGCCTCAATGCACGCCAGGACATTTTTGTTTACCCTAATAGTACAATCCTCTCCCAGTTGATTTGGGCACCAAAGAACAGGTACCATTCAGATGCCTCTAGAAATGCCCATCTCTGGGTTCACTTTAAGGCATCCCTTGTAGCCCCGCTTGGCCAGAGGAGCTCATTTTTACTCTGAGTCGTTGACAGTCTTGATAAATTCTCCATGCTCTGGTCCCTGCTCCTATTTTGAATCCTTCCTCCATCTCTAGCTTCCACCCCAGCCAGCTGAAATCTATCCGTCTAAATCTTGCTTTGTTGAGGACTTATTAAGCCTTTGTTTGCAGCATCCATCTGTTCCCATGGAAATGCCTGATGACAGAAATTAGTACAATAAAATTAGGACAGCCTCTCATCAGAGGGGCCCCTCCTTACTCCCAACAGGCACTTCATTAAAATAATTAGTGCTCTGTGATCTTACACCTACCTAGTATCTCTCACCCAGCAATGGGGACAGTTCAGACATTAATCAAAGATCACAGGGTCCTAGACCTAGAAGTGGAAAGGACTCAGTGGCTACCTAAAATGACCCTTTGCCCCACATCTCCTTCCAGCTTTCCCCCATCCCCATGCCCTTGAGCTTTGTGATGTTGGACAAATCACCGAAACTCTCTCAACCTCAATTCCTTCTTCCATAAAATGAATATAATGATAGCTAGCAGGTACCTACTCTGTGCCAGGCACTTTGCTAAGTGTTTTACAAATATTATCTCATTTGGTCCTTACAGTAACCCTGAGAGGTAGGTGTTATTATTATCCTCATTTTACGGTTGGGGAAACTGAGGCAAGCAGCTTAAGTGGGGTTATATAGCCCAGGGTCATATAGCTAATAAGTATCTGAGGCCAGATAGGAACTCAGAGCTTCCTGAGCTTCTAACCGCTCCACTACCTAAGATAATAATACTTAAAGGCAGCTAGCTAGATAGCTTAGTGATTTGAAAGCCAGACCTAAAGATGGGAAGCCACAGGTTCAAATCTGGCCTCAGATATTTCCTAGCTGTGGGATCTTGAACAAGTCACTTAACCCCCATGACCTAGTCCTTACTGCATTTCTGCCTTGGAACCAATACATAATATTGATTCTAAAATGGAACATAAGGATTTAAAAAAAGATAATATATATCTACCCTCCAGGATTATTAAGCTCCAATGGCATAATGTCTGTAAACCTTCAAGGCCTTTATAAATGTCAATGATTATTATTCTTATTTGAGAAAGCCATGTCATATACTGGATAGAATGGGTGAGCCAGAAGACCTGAGTTCAAATGCTACCTCTGACATTTGCTAGCTGTGTCACCATGGAGCAAGTCACCTACCTTTTGAGGCCTCAATTTCCTCATCTCTAAAATTAGAGAGGTAAAACTAGATGGCCTCTGGGGTTTCTTTAAGCTCCAGATCTATGATCCTCTGTAGGGATTAAAAATCAATGGTTTAACTAAAATATATGAAAATTATAAATAATAATTGTGGTCACCAATTCAAAGTATTATTGCTCAAAGTCTAAATGACTTTAATAGATTTTATTTACAAAAGAGGTGGAAAGAGTGAAAGCAGAGAAATACAAAAGAGTAGAGAAGACATTAGTTTATCTAACTAAATATTGCTCCAGTGCTTGACTCAGCCAGGACTTGTTGACCTTCAACTGGAATTAAACCCTCTCCAGAAAACAGGAAGGGAAAGTCAGCTATCCCTTCATTCAAGTTCCCTCCAAGAAGCAGGTCAAGTTGATGACTCAAGCTGAAGGTGATTCCTCAGGCCCACTTTCTTCCTTGAGCCAACCTTCTTCTTGAAGCTGACTTCCTTCTTGAAGTGGAACTCCTTCTTGAAGCCGATTTCCTTCTTGGAGTCAACTTCCCTAGACTCAGAAATCCAGGACCTTTTATAGGGGCTTCTTGTCCCTTCACCTTTTCACAAGGGCCAATCACAGCTTCCAAATTGCCCAACACTGCTCAGGGGGGCAGTGTTTGTGGGAACCATTTCTCACCTTCTGGAGAGGTAAATACTCATCAAAAGAGGTCACAGATCCCTGTCTGATTGGGGTGAAAGGTGGAGAACTCCTCCACCTAGTGCTAAGTAGGGTGTTCAAGCTTTTGTTGATTTGATTCAAAAGTAGACAAAAGACAGTTAATCCTGTCTTCACAGTCTGGTGAAGTACTAAGTAGGGGTATTTAAGTTATTGTTAACCAAAGTGTTAACTCACAATAGACAAAGGGAGTAAAGGATTCCCTTTCACAAATGTAAACTCAGAGGGAACAAAGAATTAACTTTTACATCTGTAACCCCATGATTCTACTTTTTGGTTCCAAAATTCTTTTCAGCCTCAAGGAAGGTTCTGGGGATCATGAGACCAAGTGTGTGTTTCCCCTTCTGTGTCTCCTTTCTTATTTTTCCCCCTAAGCTCACTCTCTTCCTAATGTCCCTATTTCTATTACGGGTATCACCCTTCTTCCAGTCTCCCAATTCACCCTTTGGATGTCATCTGTAACTCAGCTCTCAGACATCTCTCTGTATTGATCTGTTGGCCTGCCACTCCAGCCTCTCTGACATCTGGCCTCTTCTCTTCAGGCAGTGGGTCAACGAGCATTTATATGAAGCTCTTGCTATGGCTAGGCACTGTGGCAGGCCTTGGGGATGCCAGGAAAGTTCCTGCCCTCAAGGAGCTTCAGTTCTGATGAGGGAGAAAATGTGTAAGCAATTAGCTATGTTCAAGATATTTACAAAATTGCTGGGCTACAGAAGCTAAGATTTGGGCTCAGGCTTAAGGGAAACCAGGGAGCCTATAAGGCAGAAGTGCAGAGGGCAGAGCAAAATGGTGCAGCCAGTACAAAGGTACAGAGTATTCTGGGCATGAGGGTGAAAGAAGGGAGGGAAGGGGACAGCTGGGTAACACAGTGGATAGAGCTTCAAGCCCGGAGACAGGAGGTCCTGGGTTCAAATCTGGCCTCAGACACTTCCTAGCAGGGTGACCCTAGGCAAGTCACTTAACCCCAACTGCCTAGCCCTTACCACTTGATATTAAGACAGAAGGAAGGATTTGTGGAAAATATACACACATAATCTTTGGGAAGTTGTGAAAAGGCCCTAACCTTAGCTCAAGTTCAAACCTAGATTACTTCCATTTTTGTTGTTCAGTTAAGACAGAAGGAAAGAGTTTTTTAAAATTGTCTTAACTTGAGAAATTTGATCTATGAGATTTTAGGTGATGTCCTGTTTTAAAGATTTTTTAATGTATTAATTAATATAAAGGATTATGTACCATAATTAAATTAAAATACTTTAATTATTTAGGGGGGGAATTGTCTTTGGGAAGTTATGAAAAAGCCCCAACTTTAACTCAAGTCCTTCACCTGGAATACAATTTTTGTTGTTATTGTTCAGGTGTTTCAGTCATGTCCAACTCTTCACGACCCCATTTGGGTTTTGGATTTGTTTTTGTTTGTTTTTTTCCACAAGATCCTGGGGTGGTTTTCCATTTTCTTCTCCAGTTCATTTTTATAGATGAGGCAAACACGGTGAAGTGACTTGCCCAGGGTCACACAGCTAATAAGTGTCTAAGCCCAGGTTTTGTTGTTCTTTTGTTTGTTTATTTGTTTTTTGTAAACCCTCACCTTCCATCTTGGAATCAATACTGTGTATTGGCTCCAAGGCAGAAGAGTGGTAAGGGTAGGCAATGGGGGTCAAGTGACTTGCCCAGGGTCACCCAGCTGGGAAGTGGCTGAGGCCGTATTTGAACCTAGGACCTCCCATCTCTAGGTCTGGCTCTCAATCCACTGAGCTACCCAGCTGCCTAAAGGCTAGTTTTGACATCAGAAAGCTGAGTCTTCCTGACTCCAGACCTGGTGCTCTTTCCACTAAGCCACACAGCTGCCCTCCTTTTATTGAACAGTCATTTTTATTTGCTGGTTATTCACCTTTGTAGGTCACTTGGGGAAGCAATTTAATCTCCTTTGCTTTTAGGAATTTCCTTCTCTTTTGTGTTTTCGGTGGTTACTTAAGAGTCATGTGTTGTTTAAATTTCCTTTCATTTACACTTAACAGTCTTTTCTGTCATCTTGCAGAATTTATCGTTTTGTCATTGGAATTGGGCAATTTAGCCACTATATGTCTTAGAGTTTTAAGCGTAGGGATTTGAGGGGTTTATTGTTTTGTTTTTTTCTGAAGGCTGCTCCTTTATTTGCTGCAGGCCTAAGTTGTGGGCAATTTTCTTGCATTATTTCATACATTGTAGACTTCAGATTTTTTTTTGATTTGTCATGTTCTTCTGGGAGATCCGTGATCCTTCAATTGTCTTTGTTCGTCCTGTTTTCTAGGTCAGTCGCTTTTGCTTGAATAGAAATCGTGTGTTCTCTAGACATTATCGCCTTATTGCTCTCTTCCGACTGCTTTTCCTCCCATCCAGTATTTTTCTTTTCCAAGTCCATTATTCTCCCTTTTCGTTTTTTTTTTTTGGAGAAACTCATCGCTTTAGAGTCAAGTCCTTCTAATATGCTAATTATTTAAACAGAGAAGACTGTAAAGTTCTGACCGTTGTTCCTTTTTAACTTCCGCTCTCGTCGCTTTCATTTCTCTTTTTGCACCATTCTGGAAGATCTGCCCCTTGCGCCATGCTCTCTTGGGACTTCCCAGAGCTCTACATTTCATCAGGCATTGGTTCAATTCATTTGTCGTGTAATATTTGTTAAAGGGAGCTTTGTAATCTCTCTGAGGATTTAGTGCTTACCCTTCCTTCTCATTTTAGCATCCTCTCTGTTGATTTCTCTACTTGTATTCTAGGATTTTAACTGAATTTTCTTCCTCTTGAAATCTTTGCCATTTCAGCCTGTTCTATTCCTGTTTCCTTCTCCCTTATTTTCTGGTTCCTCCCCCTTTGATGGTGGGCATAGCCGAAGAACTAGAGCAGTGGTTCCCAAGCTTTTTTGGCCTACCGCCAAAATTAATTTATTTTTTAAATTATATTTATATTATATTTAAATTAATATTTAAAATATTAAAATATTAAAATTAATTTAACCCCTGGAAATTCATTTTTTAAATTTTAATAGCAATTAATAGGAAAGATAAATGCCCCTGTGCCCATCACTGCCTCCCTGCATCGCTGCAGCACCCACCAGGGGGCAGTGGCGCCCTCTTTGGGAATCACTGGACTGGATTGTCTAAGTCCCTCAGCCTCCTCTCGCCTTGGGGGATTTGCTTTTCACGGGC
>NC_058133.1:500149059-500165203 GCF_016433145.1 Gracilinanus agilis | reverse complement strand
AAAGAAGAGGAAGGAAGGCAGGGAAGAGAGGGAAGGAAGGAGGGAGAAAGGGAAGGAAGGAAAGAAGGAAAGAGGGAAGGAAGGTGAGAGAGAGGGAAGAAAGGAAAGAATGAGGGAAGGGAGAGAAGGTAGGAGAGAGAAAAAGAAGGAAGGAAAGAGGAAAGAAAAGAAAGAATGAGGGAAGGGAGGGGAAGGTAGGAGAGAAAGAAAGAAGGAAGGAAAGAGGAAAGGTGGGAGGGAAAGAAGAAAGAAAGGAAGGAAAGAAAAGAAAGGAAGGCAGGGATGAGGGAGGGAGAGAAGGAAGGAAAGAGGGAGGGAGGGAAGGTAGGAGAGAGGGAAAGAAAGAAGGAAAGAGGAAAGGAAGGAAGGTGGGAGAGAGGGAAGGAAGGAAAGAAAGAAAAGGGAGGGAGGGAGGATGCGAAACAATACCCATTTCCTTTTGTCTCCTGTCTTTGCTACATCCTTACTGCATAAGAAGACTTTTGCCTTCTCTGGCCCTCAGGTTCCTCCTCTGGTCCAAGGTCACAGGCTTCTAGAATTAGAACTGCAGGCCTCTTCCAACTCTAAATCCTACAACTTAATTGCAAGTTTAGGCAAAGCACTTAACTCCTCTGAGATGCTGTCACAATGTGAAGATATCTTATCTGGAAAAAATAATAACAATACTTATGCCCTTGGCGCAGTGCCTGGCACATAGTAGGAGCTCTATAAGTGCTCATTGCCTTCCCTAAAAGACACCACGGCATAGTGGCCAGAGGGCTGACCTCCGAGTCAGCAGGAGATTGTGAGCTCCTTGAGAGCAAGGCCTGTCTTTTGCCCCTTTTATCTCCCCAGCACGTAGCACAATGCCTGGCACATAGTAGGTGCTTCATAAATGTTTTTCGATTTGCTGAGCAATTTAAGTCTCCTCTGTGACTGGCTCTGGGTAAGTCACCTCTCCTGGCAGCATCCCTGGTGACTCCTTGTTCCTTTCCGCAGAGGTCAGTTTACCAGGCTGTGCCACTTGGCCTAGAGAATAAGCTGACCACAGTGATTCTGGGTAAAACAGACAAAGAAAACAAATCCCAACCAGTTTCCCCAGATGTTCCTGGAAGAGCAATCTCAGGAGAGAGCCAGGCCTGTCTCCCTCACTCGCTCACTTTAAGGCCACAGGGCTGGAACTGGAGGGTCCTCTGGAGCCATCTAGCCCAACCCACTCATTTTACAGAGGAAGAAACTGAGGCCCAGTAGGGATCAGAGGCTCCTGGGGCTGAGGCAGGAAGGGACCGTGTAGCCCAGCCCCTTTGTGGCTGTCTGTCCAAAGATGCCCACGAGGATCCAGACACACAGGGGCTCTTTAGCTCCGGCCTCCCAGGTTGTGGCCAAGTCCAGCTGAGATCATATCCGTAAAGCACTCAGCACAGTGCCTGGCACCTAGTAGGCGCCTTAGCCTCATGCCCTCTGCCTTCCTTTCTTTGACGGTGAAGGATGTTCTCCCCTTTGTGTTCCAGGGGAAGCCCTGGGCATCAAGTACCCTGTCCAAGTCCCCTACAAACGGATCAAGAGCAACCCCGGCTCTGTGATTATTGAGGGGCTGCCCCCCGGGATCCCCTTCCGGAAACCCTGCACCTTCGGCTCCCAGAACTTGGAGAGGATCCTCGCAGTGGCCGACAAGATCAAATTCACGGTTACCAGGTGCCTCGTCATGAAGGGAGGCGGTGGGGCACGGGTGAGCCGGGCTGGGGGTGGGGGGCAGAGAGAGGCCACCGAGGGGAGACATGCTGGGAATGGGCTCCGCTTCTCCTTGGAACAGCCAGGCCCAGCCCCGGTCAGAGAAGGTGACGAGCCCGCCCTCCCCCTCCGGCACTCGTCCGTCCCGCTGGGCAGCCCCAATTCAAGGGCAGTTCCCGATTTATCAGGGAAAGAAATGGGAAAGGCAGCACCTCGTGCCTGTCCCCCAGGCCCGTCTCCCTCTCGGGGGTGCGACCTCATCACCGTGCTATAAAGATGAGAGGAAGGGAGGAGGCGGCAGAGGGAGGTGCCTTCTGGGGGCCGCCTCCCCAGGGGCATCCTGTTCCCCTTTTAAATATCTTTCCATTTCTCTCTCCCTTTGGGAAGCCCATCAGGCCCCCCAGCCCACTGCCCTGCCCCCGGACGTCTGCGCCTTGTTTTATCTACACGTTCTAACATCTCGTCTTGGATTTCCTTTTCAGGCCTTTCCAAGGACTCATCCCCAAGCCAGGTAAGCGCGCCGGGCCATCGCTGCCCATTTTTAAGTGCTTCCGACGTTCTAGCTTCCAAGGAGACCAAACTCAAAAGGGCCTCCTGCCTCCCGGGAGATCCCGTTCTAACTCGGGGGGTGATTCGATCCGTACGAGATGCTTTCAGAATCGATGGAAGGGATCTCCGAGGGAAAGGTGGGGGGCCGAGGAGGGGCCCCACAGAGGGTGATGGTTGAGCCCAAAGCTTGGTCATGACTCAGTTTGAGGGTCCTGGCCATGCCTCTGACTCTGTTTTTCCCAAAGAATTGGGCAAATGGGCAACGAGGTGACTCGGTGGCTAGAGAGCCAAGCCTGGAGACGGGAGGTCCTGGGTTCAGACCCTTCCTGGCTTTGTGATCCTGAGCAAGTCATTTAACCCGATTGCCTAGCCCTTACTACCCTTTGGCTTTAGAACCAATGCTTGTTATCAATTCGGAGACAGAAGGTAAGGATTTAAAAAAGTAAAAAAGAATCGATCGAGCCTTCGGGATGGTAGAGGAACCGCCAGCTATGGCAGCGCAGACCTTTGCTCGTTCTGAGGGCCGACGGTCCGGCATATGGGTTTGTTTTGTCTCCTCCTGGCTCGCCCTCTTCAGGCCGTCTCTCCCCGCTCAGGCATCTCCTTTGACTGGGCAGGGAAGGAAGGAAGGGCTCAAGGGAGCTCGGGGGGCCCATTTGTCAGCCCTGGTGAAAGGTGGGGTGGCCCAGGCGGCTGTTCTTGGACCATTTGGGATTCTGCGATGGGGAGGATTCCAGACCGAATCTGGCAGCAGCCACGGTTAGACTGTTTCTTAAAGGGCTGTAGCGTCCTTGCTTCCAGGATGTGGTGTAGCCCGTAGCGGCCCCCAAAGTGTTGCCAGGTGGGGTCTGGTCTGAACGCACGGATAAGGGTCGTTTGCATTATTGCCAGCCTCAGAGGAAATGGAGGGAAGCCGGGAGGCCCCATCCCGGCGGCGCGCATTCCAGATGTTCTCCAGATGTGATGTGTCAGCCTCCTTTGGTGGCTTGTGGTGATCTTCCCAGAATGCCTTTTAATAACCTGATAACACCTTTCCCTCCTCTAAAAAGAACATCCAACATGTCACACTAAGTTGACCCAAATGGTCCACCTAGTGGTGGGTTCTCTCTCTGAGAGGAAAAAAAGGGATGGTTTAGGGGAAGCCAAGATGGTGGCCATCAGGAGGCAATTAGGTGGCACCAGTCCTCGAGGCAGAAAGACCCGGGTCCAAATATGGCCTCAGTACCTTCCTAGCCATGTGACCCCCAAGCCAAGCACTTGGCCCCTCGCCCTTTTGTCTCATAGCTCTTGCTAAGACACGAAGTAAGGGTTAAAAAAAATAAAAAAAAGATGGCGGCCATCCAAGCCTTGGGCCTCTTCCTCCCTTCTCGGCAGTGTTTATGCTCTTCCTTCGCTTAGTCCATCCTGTCCCCACAGCAAGGGTAGATAGAAGGGATCACAGGCTCAATGATGGAGGCCCACTAGTCCACCCACCCGCCTTCTTTATAGAAAACCAGGGCTGGGAAGTCAAGCGACTTGCCCAGCATCCCCGTGCTCCTAAGGCAGAGGTAGGATGTGAGCTCAGGTGCCGCCGGCCCTCAGGCCAGAACTCATAAAGCCGGGTGCCGTGGAGAGACGGCTAGAGTTAGACCCAAAGGATGGTTCGGGGTTCCAACGCTGCCTCTGCTTCTTATTCCTTGCTGTGGCCATAGGCAAGTGACTTCACTTCCCGGGGCCTCTTGTCTCCTCATCTAGAAAATCAAAATGTGGGACTGGCTGACTTCTGAGGTCTCTCCGGCTCTCCTCTTACACACACATAAGCTGTCCTCAAATAAGTGTGCTTTGGGAACAAACACGTAAAGAGAAATACTATTCGTCCATTGAAGACGCCGAGCTTGGGCAACAGGGGAGGAAGAGGCGTGGCGGGGCCGTGGGAGCCAGCCTTGGGTGGCCGAAGAAGAGGGAACACACGATTCTGGCCAGAGATGTGGAAAGATTTGTGTGTGTGACAGTACGTGGCTGTGACTGTGTGTGTATGTGCAAAGGCGTGTACGTGTGTGTGAAAAGTAACCAGATTCCAAATCCATGAAGTCTGGATTAGGGAAGTCTTAGTGTCTTGACAGCAAGGAGCGTGGAGTGTGTCTGGGCTTGTTCTGGCTCCTCGCTGGCCCCATCAGGAAGAAGCTGGGCTGTGCCCCGTCTCTGAGGGCCTTAACTGTCTTGGAGAAGGAAATGGCCAACCACTCCAGTATTGTTCCCAAGAAAACCCTTAAACCCTGCTCGCCTCAGTTTCCTCAGCTGTCAATGAGCTGAGAAGGAAATGGCTCCAATATCTCTGCCAAGAAAACCCCAAATGGGGTCATGAAGAGTCAGACATGATTGATATGACTGAACAACAGACAGAGGGGACAGACAGCCTCCCTCCCCTCGGGGAGATCCCAAGCTCACTCAGTTAACAAGACTTGCGTAGATGAACAGATTGGGGACCAGCCCAAGGAGGGCCTGAGTTTTGTGGTCCAGGCTGTCACGACTATCGGGAAGAAGATGTGAAGCCTTCATGAGCTTCCATTAACTGCTCTAGGTCTCAGTTTCCCCATCTGTAAAGAGGATGGCCTAGAACTGAAAGAGGAATCTAGAACCAAAAGGGGCCTTAGAGGTTATCTAGTTCAACCCTCTCATTTCATAGATGAGAAACCCGAGGCCCTAGAAGTTAAATGACTTGCCCAAGGTCATGCAAGAATAGAGCTAAGATTCGAACCCAAGGCCTCTGATTCCAAAGTCATTGGTCTTTTCTTCCCTTCCCCTGTGCCCTGAGCTGTCAGGACCTTGAGAAGAGTTAGACGTAGCCTCGGAGCTGGAAGAGGTCCTCTAAGACGCCGTCTAGTCCAACAGACTCATTTTACAGATGAGGACACTGAGGCCAACGACACTTTACAGCAGGGCTCCCTCCAGCCACTTTGCTAATGACCACAACAAGAGGAAGCAAATGACCCAAGGGATCATAAGCACAAGGCTAAGGCCATTTAACACCGGGGAGTTTTCCCTCATATCTTTCCTTTCCACCCATTTCTTCTCTCTTTTGTTGTTGCTGCTGTGATTCAGTCATGTCTGATTCTCCATTTGGGGTTTTCTTGGCAAAGATACCGGAGTGGTTTGCCATTTCCTTCTCCAGCTCATTTTATGGGTGTAGAAACCAAGACAAATAGGGTAAAGTGACTTGTCCAGGGTCACCCAGCTAGTAAGTGTCTGAAACTGGATTTGAACTCAGGAAGATGCATCTTCCGGACTCCAGACTGGACATTCTGTCCTCTGCAGCACCCCCTAGAAATAGCCGCCCTGGCTCCCTTCCTACATACTCTCTGTACCCCCGGGGACGAAGGCTATTAGTAACTCTCTCCCCATCCTCCTCCTTTCCTCCATCCAAAGCCCACGTCTCTTGGCAGCTCTGCCCTCCCCAGAGGCTATGGCGTCCTCGTAGCAAAGTCACCTCCTCTGAACTCCCAAACAGTACAGGGATGGCCTAGGCAGCCTCCCTCGCAAGGACTCATCCAGCCTTTATTTGAACACCTCCAGCCACGGAGAGCTCACTCACTTCTTTTCAAAGAAACCTGTTCCTCTTCTGGATGGCTCCATCGGCCAAAAACTCTTCCTTCCTGTGGGCCGAAATCTGGCGGCACCGTCCAGCCTCCTCCTCCTCCTCTCTGCAGCTGCAGGAGGCTGCCTGCTCCGTGTCATCATCCAACCATCATTCACTGAGCAGCTGCTGGGTGCCAAGTGTGTGCCGAGCTCCGAAGAGCTCATGACAAGGGAAGAGGCTTCCCTTACGGGGCTAGACGTGGTCAGAGGCCCTCCGAGAACCTCCAAGTCAGATGGGGGACAAAACAAGCGCCTGGAAATGTGCTTGATGCTGCCCACTCCGTCCCCTTCCTAACACTCCATTGGAGGGCCAGAGAGTGTGCTCACCTCCTAATCTGGAGGGTGAGATTATTCCCATTTTACAGATGCAGAATCTGACCTAAAATAAGTTATTATAATAAATAGCAAAATAATAATAATAAAATAAAATAAATTGGAAATAGACAAGACATGTAAATAGAAACAATTCAACCATCAAAGAATCTGGAATTATTTCATCAGGAGAAGAGAAGACCTTGGGGTGATGGTGGGGGGTGATAGCTGTCTTCCAAGAATCTGAAGGGCTGGGGGCAGCTGGGCAGCTCAGTGGATTGAGAGTCAGGCCTGGAGATGAGAGATCCTGGGTTCAGATGTGGCCTCAGATACTTCCTAGCTGGGTGACCCTGGGCAAGTCAGTTAACCCTACTTGCTTCAGTTTCCTCATCTTGTCAAATGAGCTGGAGAAGGAAACGGCAAACCATTCCAGTATCTTTGCCAAGAAAACCCCAAAGGGGATCAGCCATGATTGAAAAATAACCAGGCAGCAAATTTATGTGTCTGAACTCACGTATCAAACTAAGATATTTCCTAAACTGGGAAGGCTTCGTGTGGGCCAGAGTAGTCAGAGGAAGTTTCCTGGAAGTGTAAAGGCTTGAGTAGGATTTTAAAGGGAATTTTATGGAAAAGGTACGCAGTCCATTAATGACAAACTCAAATAGGGGCCACTAAAGCACATCTAAGGATCCCTGCAAACTAAATATCTTATCTATATTTGATTATATTTTTATTTCATTAAATATTTCCCCATTACATTTTAAAAATATTTTATTTTCCCAATTACACATAATAACAAATTTCCACATAAGTTTTCTGCAGTTCTAGGATCCAAATTGTCTCCCTCCCTTCTCTTCCCCCTCCTAGGGAAGGTGAGAACTTTGATCTGGGTTATGCATGTATTATCATGCAAAAAATATTTCCATACCCCATTACATTTTTAAAAAACACCTTTCCTTCTGTCTTAGCATCAATACTGTTTATTGGTTCTAAGGCAGAAGAGCAGTCAGGGGTAGACAATGGAGGTTAAGTGACTTGCCCAGGGTCACACAGCCAGGAAGTATCTGAGACCAGTTTTGAACCCAGGACCTTCTATGCCTGGCTCTGAATCCACTGAGCCATCTAACTGCCCCTCCCAATTAAATTTTACTCTAGTTCCAGAGTCATGCAACGCAAGGGCCACATGTTTGATACCTCCTCTGTAGACAAAGGAAGTAAGATAAGCCAATAGGCTCATCTTTCATCCTTTTATCCAAAGTCTTTTTAGGATTCTGAGCCTGCTGCATTAGACAAGAACACAGTCAGATTCAATACCAGTTGGTTGTCTTGACCCGGCGTGAAGTCATTAATGGCTAAATATCATCTTGGAGCATGGTCTATGGTACAGTATTCCTGGGATCTAGCTTTCGGCTGTTGATTGTGCAAAAAGCCAGTTTTTGGTTTGCTTTTCTTTTTTTTAAGTGTCCTGACAATTAAAGCTGTCCCAAAGTGGAATGTGTTGCCCTGATAGATGAGTTTCTAGTAAGTGGATGGGAATGACCTGCTTACTGGACATTCCTTCTCAAGTGCCAGGTTAGACTAGGTAGTATCCAAAGTCATTTCCAGATCTGTGACTCCCATCGAGAAGGTGATTCAAGATCCCCAATTCGAATTTGAAGGAAGCAGCTTCATAAAGCTTAATGAAGTGCATGTCCCTGTCCCAGCTGTCTTCTCTCCTTAGTTGTTGGGGTATGGAAATATGTTTTGCATGAGTTGCATGAAAATGAGTTGTTAAGGATTCTGGGAATGAGATTCATCAGAGTGAAAAGATATGGGTTGAGCAGGGTGGGTGTTGTTTTTTCCTGAGTGATTTGGTCTTAAAATGTATCAAGTAATATTTCGCCATCATTAAGAATAGAAAGTGCTTATAGAATACCTCTCCACCTCAGATACTTACCAGGTAGATAACCTTCAATGAGTCAGTTCCCTTCTGGACCTCAGTTTCCCTTGCTGTAAAATGAAGAGGTTGAACATCTAAAGTTCTTGGAGGTCCTGGTAGTCAATAGAATCAAATCCACACTCAGCCCCCTGGCTTTTAGCCTTCTTCTCTAGGTCATGGTAAAAGGATAGATGATGTACTGATAATACAAAGCTGGGAGGATTAGCCCAAAAAGATACTGACAGTCTGGAGCACTGGGCTGGCTGGAAGATAAATGGATCAATGGAGAGTCCTACTCTTGGGCTCAAAAAATCAATGCCGCCGGGACAAGATGGAGGAGCCGTGGTTAGCGAAAGGTTCGTCTGAACTGAAAATGTCATCGGTTTTATTGGGCTGGAAGTTAAATAGGAGCCAAGAGGGCGATTCAGCAGCCCAAAAAGCTTAGGAGCTCTCGAGCTTCATGAAGAGGAACGTGGCCTCCGGGAATAAGGAGGGGTTAGAGAGTCCCTCCGGAATTGGGTCCCCTTGTCAGGCGACCCCTGAGATACTGGGTTCAGCGGCGGGTGCTGTGTTTTAGGGAAAGCCCCGACAAACTGGAGAGTGTGCAGAGGAACGCAGTAAGGGTGGAAGTGGGCTGCCATGTGACGACTGTCAAGAAAATGGAAATGTTTAGAAGAAAAGGCTTATGACTGTCTTCCAGTACTTAAAGGGTTAATAAGGGAGAAACAGCTGAGATTTGTTCTATTCATCCATGAGGGCAGAGCTAGGAACAGTGGATAGAAACTGCAAAAAGGCAAATTTAGGCTCAACTTCCAGAAAACTTTGTCCTAAAAGTTTGAGCCATCTAAAAGTAGAACGAGTGGCCTTCTCCATCCCTGGAGTACCTCAAGCAAAGGCAGGAAGACCCCTTGTTAAGGCTGCTCTGGAGGGGAGCCCTGTTCCCCTTGGGTTCCCTAGAAGCCCCTGGGGTTCTCTCCAACCCTCCTCAGTTCGGTGGATCTGGGCACAGGGGGTGCTTCGATTTTCTTTGCTCTGTTTCGGAGCTCCCTACCCAGGGGCTGCGTTCAGCCCTCGGGGCACCAGATGGGCAGGAAGAAACCCTCTGTTGGCTGGTCACACGAGCCCTGGTAGATGGACGTCCACGATGGGCAGCGGCCAGAGGGAACGAGCCAGGAAGGTCCCAGGGATGGGCCGCCACCGAGCTGCGTGACCTTGGCAGCCCCTTCCCCCCCCCCCCCCGGGGACCCTGGCCCCCCCAGTGGGTTCAATGTAGGGGTGGGACCAGGGGTCTCGGGGGTCTCTGTCCACTCTGGCATGTTCTGATGCTCCGCAAAAGAAAAAGATAAAACAAAAGGCTCTCCCCAAGCTTCGGGTCTAGTGAGCCCCAGGCCCATCTGTCCGGCTCCCAGGCCTTCTGCTCTGCGGCCCAATGTACAAAGCAGGATCGGCCGTGCTCCTCCATTAAAGTGGGGGCCAAACCACCTGCTCCCTCGCTCTGCCTCCTACCTACTAGCAAGACTCAGGGGCGCCTCCATCCCCAGGCACGTGGGAGCGGCTGGCCAGGACGGCGAAGGCCTTTGGACTGGACAGCACCAACTTTTCTGCCCTTGCCAAGCCCAGCAAGTAAGGGAGGGAGCAGAGCCTGGAGGGAGAGGGCACAGAGGAGGCCAGCGTGCTGGGTTCAAATCCAGCCTCCGGCTCTTCCTTGCTGCGGGAGCCTGGGCAAGTCCTTTGACCTGTTTGCCTCGGTTTCCTCATCTGTAAAATGGGGATCATCACAGCACCTACTTCTCAGCATTGTTGTAAAGATCAGAGAGAATGTTAGTAAAGTGCCTCCTAGGACGCGGACGCTCCCTAAGCACGTCTTCCCTCCCTTCTCCCTTCCCCACTGGCCTAGGAGTCAGGTAGGCAGCCTGCCGGGTGACTGTTGGCAGCCTCTCTGCGCCTGGGATAACCAGGTCCTCCCTGCCTCCCGCGGCTGGTGTGGAGCTCAGGAGATCTCCTGGGCGAGAGGGTCCGCCCGTCCCCCTTAAATATCACAGCCACGGGCAACCTTCTCTATTACGGAACAATTTATCCTCCTACTTTATTTCTCACCCTAAGTTTGACCTGTTATCATGTTTATTGTTAAAGGCACTGAAGTTGGGGGCAGCTGAGTGGCTCTGGGGATGGAGAGCCAGACTCAGAGCAGGGGAGGTACTGGGTTCCAATCTGGCCTCACTTCCTAGCTGGGTGATCCTGGGCAAGTCACTTCACCCCAAATTGCCTAGACCTGATCGCTCTTCTGCCTTGGAGCCAATATTTAGGATTGGCCCTCAGATGGAAGGTACAGGTTTAAAAAAAAAGATAGGGTGGGTCCCCCCTCCTTGGAGAATCTGGGGAACCACTTCTAGTGGCGAATTAGACCAGATGGTCCCCAGGGCCCCTCCACCTCTCCAGTTCTAGGGTTCTGGCCCGCAGTGGAAGGTTGGACTCATGGGACTCTTGGCAAGTGGCTTTCTTGCTCCAAGCCTCAGTTTCCCCTCCAGTAAAATCACAGTCAGTCAGAATCAAATCCCCAGCTGTGTTCAGAGTCATCTGTGAGAGTCCATAGTTTGGATCCAAGAGAGCGGGTCAGTTATTTAGGGTCGGCGTCGGGGAGGCGGGGTAGGAGCTGGCCTTGGAATCAGAGAGAAAAGCGGGGCCACAGTGCGGCCCCCTAGAACCGCCTCCCTGCAGTGGGGGATGGGCCCGCCTCCCCGTCTCCCCCGTCCTCGTCCTCCCAACTCAGTCATGTTCTTGAGAGCTCGAAATAAGTGTCCTTCCTCAGATCTAAAGATATCCGGCTCCAGCGCCGGCCGCGGCTCCCCCGTCATTCTCTCCCCTTCTCTGGGTTCATTAGGCTCCTGGCCACGATCTCCTTCTACCTTAGCCCACGAGGGTGCAGCAGGCTGAGCCCCAGAGGCCCTCCCAGGCTCTCCCCCTCCCCTGGGCCTCTGGAGAGCTTCCCACCATGAAAGGGGGCCATAGAGAGGGGCAGGAACAGGTTCCATAATCCCAGATTCTTCAGGCTAGAAGGGCCCTCAGAGGGGTTCCACCTGGCCCCAGACAGGAATCCCCCCCTATTTAGCACAGACCCCAAAAGTGGTCCCATAGGCCTTCTCTGAAGACCTTCCGGGGAGGAGCTCCCCCCTTCCCTAGGGAATGGGACCCCCAACTCACAGGTTGGCCCCCCCAGGACAGCTGGCAAAGTCAGGGAACCCCTAAAGCCACCCCCATGTGCTGGCCTCTAATAAACAACCAGAGACCCCATTTCAAATGGGTCCTTGGACCCGTCCTTGTGCCGCGGCTGCCCCCAGGTTATCGGTACCTTGACGGAGTGGCCGTGGTGGGTCCAGCCCTGTTTCGAGCGCCGCTGTGTGGGGGGAGATCCAGAATCAGAAGAGAAGGCCTCAGAGAGCTTCTAGTCTAGCTGGGGGACAGAGAACAGCTACCCGACCCAGAGGCAGGAAGACTCATCTTCCCACCTTCCAATCTGACCTGAGACCCTGAGACCCTGGGCAAGTCACTTCCCCCATCAGCCTCAGTTTCCTCATCTGTCAAATGGGCAGGAGAAGCACATGGCCCACCATGCCAGTATCTCGGCTGAGAAAGCCCCAAAGGGGGTCCCCGAGAATCAGACACGACTGAAACGATCTGGATGGGAGGAAGAAGAGGGCAAAGACACCAAAGGAGTCTTGGCGATTTCCTGGCGGGCCTGTGCAGGAAGCAGAGCCGGGGGGTGGGGGAGACCTCCCATTTTGTGGGCTCTGCCTGGGCCCCTCAGAAGGAGGCCGGGGGAATCTGAGAACCCTCAGGAGAGAAGGGGGGGTCATCCGAGTCACCTCCGTCCCTCCACGCAGGCCCCCACGAATCCCTCCTTGGAATCAGGACGCGCTTCTTAGCCCAGCTCTCCCTCACCGCCTCACTGGCCCGCCTCAGATCCCAGCTGGGCGTCCGCGGGAAAGACGCTTCCCTGACTCCGGGCCTCAGTTTCCCCCTCTGTAAAAAGGAGGCCATCCAGCTAGACAGCCTCTCACGGATGGAGGATCCAATCGTTCCAGCAACCACTTTGCCTCTCCTACATTCTGGCCAAGTCACTCCCCGAACCCTGTTTACTCACCCATAAAATGGGGACGTCCCAATTTATGCCGCCTCTCTCATGGGGTGAACCTTTAATGGCTGGGAAACGGGAGCCTGGAGAGGTCACACGTGAGGGCCGCCGAGGGATGGGATATTTCTGGCCAGTCCAGTCTCAGCCCCGCAGGCAGGCGGACAGGCTGAAGGAGCCTTCTCTACCCCCGCAGACCAGGGGCAGCCGGGGGGCTCCATGAGAGAGAGCCAGACCAGGAGGTCCCGGGTTCCAATCTGGCCTCAGACACTTCCTGGCTGGGTGACCCTGGGCAAGTCACTTCACTTCCATGTGCCTCTCCCTTACCACTTGTCTGCCTTAGAACCAGTACATGGTATTGATTCTAAGACAGACAGGAAGAGTTTAAAAATAAATAAATAAAAATAAAGTACATGGGATTACGAAGGGAACCAATTGTATCAAGATAGTTATCAGTTTTCTTTTTTTCTTTTTTTTTATTCCAGTGTCAGATTTATACATAGGTTTTCCGTGATTACATGATTCATGTTGTCTCCCTCCCCTTTCCTGTAGTTGACAGGCAATTCCACTGGGTTCCACTCAAAAGCTGTTTCCATATTATTCATTTTTGTAACAGAGTCATAAAACCAAAATCCCAAATCACATACCCATATAAATAAGTGATAAATCCTATGTTTTCTTCTGGATTTCTACTCCCACAGTTCTTTCTCTGGAGGCAGAGAGCAGTCTTCGTCCCAAGTCCCTCAGAATTGTCCTGGGTCACTGTATTGCTGTCAGTAGCAAAGTCTATCACCGGCGATCATTCCACAATGTTGCAATTACTGTGTACAATGTTCTCCTGGTTCTGCTTGTTTTACTCTGCATCAGTTGACGTAGATCTTCCCAGCTCCTTCTCAAATCCTCCTGCTCATCCTTCCTTAGAGCTCAATAATAGTATTCCATCACCATCCTATACCACAATTGGTTCAGCCATTCCCCAATCGAGGGACACCCCCACATTTTCCAATTTTTTTTTTGCCACCACCAAAAGTACAGCTATAAATATTTTTATACAAACAGGTCCATCCCCATTTTTTAAAAACTCTTTAGAATACAGACCTAGTAGTGGTATGGCTGTATCAAAGGGCAGGCATTCTTTTAAAGCCTGTTGGGCATATTCCAAATTGCCTTCCAGAATGGTTGGATCGATTTGCAACTCCACCAGCAATGCATCAGTGTCCCTATTTTGCCACATACCCTTTTTCCTTTACTGTCCTATTGGCCAATCTGTTAGGTATGACTTGTTTTCATTTTCATTTCTCTAATTAGGAGGGATTTAGAACATTTTTTCATATGATTATTGATAGTTTTAATGTCTTTCTCTGAAAACTGCCTATTCATATCCCTTCCCCATTTGTCAATTCTGGAAAGGCTTAGTTTCTTATCATTTGTCTTAGTTCTTCATATATTTGAGAAATGACACCTTTGTCAGAAAAATTTGTTATAAAAAGTTTTCCCAGTTTGTTGTTTCCCTTCTGATTTTTATTGCATTGGTTTTATTTGTACAAAAACTTTTTTAATTTAATATAATCACAATTATTTATTTTACATCTTATAATGTTCTCTATCTCTTTTCTTCTCCCTAAATCTGACTGTTCTATTTTCACCTAATTTGCTTATAATATTGTTCTTTATGTTTAAATCATATGCCCATTGGGTATAAGATACTAGTCTAAACCTAACTTCTGCCATCCTAGTTTCCAGTTTTCCCAGCAGTTTTTGTCAAACCGTGAGTTCTTATCCCAAAAGCTGGGATCTTTGGGTTTATCAAACACTAGCTTGCTGAGGTCATTTACCCCAAGTCTGTTCCACTGATCCACCCTTCTGTCTCTTAGACCAGTGATGGGCAAACTATGGCCTGCAGGCCAGAAATGGCCCCCTGAAATGTTCTACCCACCAGGCGACATTATTCCTAATCTGACAAATACAATGAGTAGAATACAATACAATGAAACTTTGAAAGAGTTGCCTTAGAAACAGACTGACAGATGAGCATTTCCTTTCCTTTGGCCCCCTCTTTAAAAAGTTTGCCCATCACTCTCTTAGCCAGTACCATATAGTTTGGATGACCGCTGCTTTATAATACAGTCTAAGATCTGGTACTGCCAGGCCCCCTTCCTTCACATTTTTTTTTAATTTTTTTTTTTTTTATTTTAAACCCTTAACTTCTGTGTATTGGCTCTTAGGTGGAAGAGTTGTAAGGGTGGGCAATGGGGGTCAAGTGACTTGCCCAGGGTCACACAGCTGGGAAGTGTCTGAGGCCAGATTTGAACCCAGGACCTCCTGTCTCTAGGCCTGGCTCTCAATCCACTGAGCTACCCAGCTGCCCCCATTCCTTCACATTTTTTGCATTAATTCCCTTGACATTCTTGATCTTTTGTTCTTCTAGATGAATTTTATTATTTTTTTCTAATTCTATAAAATAGTCTTTTGATAGTTTGATTGGTTTGGTCCTGAATTCGTAAATTAATTGGGTAAATTAGCTTGTCCTATGCATGAGTTCTTATCCCATTTTTATTTAGATCCACTTTTAATTGTGTGACAAGTGTTTTATAGTTGTGATCATATAAATCCTGTGTTTGTCTTGGCAGATAGATTCCTAAATATTTTATATTGTCTAGAGTGATTTTATTTTATTTTATTTTATTTTTTTAAACCCTTTATTCTGTCTTGGCATCAATACTGTGTATTGGCTCCAAGGCAGAAGAGTGGCAAGGGTGGGCAATGGGGGTCAAGTGACTTGTCCAGGGTCGCCCAGCTGGGAAGTGTCTGAGGCCAGATTTGAACCCAGGACCTCCCGTCTCTAGGCCTGGCTCTCAATCCACTGAGCTACCCAGCTGCCCCCTAGAGTGATTTTAAATGGAGTTTTCTTCCTAACTCTTGCTGCTGAGTTTTGTTGGGAATATATAGAAATGCTGATGAGGATTCTCTAAGTAGACCATCACATGATCCTCAGAGTGATAGTTGAGTTTCCTTATTGCCTACTTTAATTCCTTCCATTTTTCTTCTCTAATTTGCTAACGCCAGCATTTCTAGCACAATATTAAATAATAGAGGTGATAATGGGCATCCTTGCTTCACTCCTGATCTTATCGCGAAAGTTTTTAATTTATCCCCATTGCAGATGATATTTGCTGGTAGTTCTAAATAAATGCTCCCTACTACTGTAAGGCAAGGCCCTTTTATTCCTATGCTTTCCAGTGTTTTCAATAGGAATGAGTGTTGTATTTTGTTCTTGTTAAACCAGTTCCTAGACCTCAGGTTAAGAACCTTTGTAAACCTAGAGGGAACCACTGAATTGCTTGAATCTGGAATGACACGGCCAGACCTGTATTCAGTCTTTTTTTATTGATATCTTTTATGACATTCATCTCTAAATATAGCCTTCCTCAACATTGTGTCATCCACTGTTATAAATTTTTTAATTTTTAAATTGTATTTATTTCATTAGCTATTCCCCAAATCATATTTTTTTAAAACCTCTTATCTTCTGTCTTAGAATCCATTCTAAGTATCAGTTCCACAAGGAGAAGAGCTGTTAGGGCAAGGCAGTTGGGGTTAAGTGACTTGCCCAGGGTCACACAGGTAGGAAGTATCTGAGACTGGATTTGAACTCAGGACCTTCCATCTCTAGACCTGGCTCTTGATCCCCTGAGTCACCTACGTTCCCCTCTCCAATTTTATATTTTTAAATTTTATTTTTATTATATTCATATATTTAAATAAATATATTTAATAGATATTTATTTCTATAATTTATATAAATAAATATATTTATTTCCATGGATAATTTCTATAGATATATATTTATTTTCTATGTATAATTTACATAAATAAATATATTTATTTCCATAGATAATTTCTATAGATAA
>NC_058133.1:500131300-500148815 GCF_016433145.1 Gracilinanus agilis | reverse complement strand
GCCATCTCTGGGCCTTGGTTTTCTCCTCTGTAAAATGAGGTTCTCGGACTTCATGACCCTCAAGGTGTCTCCTAGCTCCAGCCGTGGGACCACCCCGGCAGCTCTGATAGTGTGTCTGCGGAGAAGGGGAAGGGTCTCCCCTCTTCTCTGGGGTCCCCCTTGGCCTTTGTGATGGTGCCGGATTCGCTCTGAGTTTTCTGTTCTTCCTCATTGTACCCGTCGGTTCATCTACGCTTTCTTGTCCTTCTCTGAATCTGTTGTATTTGCTGCTTTTTAGTGTGAAGTGATCTCTTCAGCACTGGCACGTCACAGGTTGTTTAGGCCCGTGTCTGGGTATCTCCTTGCATTAGGATCTCTGGGTAGAATAAAAACTTGGCAGCTTTCTGGAGGATAAATTGGGGGGAAGGCGGGAGACCCTGGGCTCAGGAAAACCAAGTCAGAGGCTCATGAGAGAGTCCTTGACCTCTTCGATTTGGTCGGGCTCTCTCTCCCCCCTCGGTCCTTCCTTCTTTCCTTCCAGATCTCCCCCTTGGCCCTGTTTTGGGCCCAGAGGGGTGGCCGCTGGGGCCCAGCTTGAGTTACATCCTGAAACCCCAGCAGGTGGGGGCCGGGGCCTTCCTGATTACAGCGAGCACAGCCAATCTGTTTGGTCTCAAGGAGGCTGTCCAAGGTTCTCCCATTTCAGGCAGCAGCCAGAAGGCCTGTGGGGGATCAAAGGGCCGAGGGGGCTGAGGATGAGAGAAAGCAGGCCTGAAATGTCTCTGGTCTCCCTGGACAGGGGGAGTCCACAGAGCCTTTCCACAGAGAGGCCCAACTCAGAGGGGGAAGGCCTTAGCCTGCCCCGCAGTGCTCTCTGAGCCTCAGGTTTCTCTTCTGTAAAATGGGGGCGGTGGGGTTGGGCGAGGAGCCAAGGCCTCCTTAAGCTGTAAATTCTAGGCCTCTCTGTGGGGCCAGGCCTGCTCTGGGCTCTGTTATAGGAAAGATGAGACGGTGCGGCCCAGGCCCCGGGAAACCTATACCCTGGCAGGAGAGACGAGATGGAGAAAGATAGACTTACTGAATGTCAGCCGAGCCGGAGGGAGCCACAGACATCACCCCATCCAGCCCCTTCATTTTCCAGATGAGAAAGCTGAGACCCAGACTTGGGGGGAGGGGGGAGTAACAGTCACCAGGGGAGGACGAGGCAGAGCCAGGGCTGAAGCTCGGACCTCTTGACTCCCACCCAAGACCCCCTCTTTATCTTATTTTATTTTATTTTATTTTATTATTTTATTTATTTTATTATTTTATTTATTTTATTTTCCAAGACCTCCTTTTATAAAAGTTTGATGTCTGTGGATTTTTACATCCCAGTAGGCCACTCCTGACACCACAGGGGCCCTCCTTTGTACAAAGATCAACTGCTAAAAAAATAAAACAACTCGATGTAGGCACCATTTTTTTGAACCTTCACCTTCCATCTTAGAATCAACACTGTAGATTGGTTCCAAGGCAGAAGAGCGGTGAGGGCTGGGCAATGGGGGTGAAGAGACTCTCCCAGGGTCACCCAGCTAGGAAGTGTCTGAGGCCAGATTGGAACCCGTCTCTAGATCCACTGAGCCCAACGTATACAACATTCTGCACCCATAGTCTCCCACCTCTCTGCCGGCAGGAGGAAAGTGTGTTTCAGCAGCTGCTCTCCCCAAATGAGGCTCGTGATAACATATCTGAGTTTCTGCTTACATTGTATGATATTGGAAATTTGGGGACCCTCAAACTTATTTTGAGGTCTCTGGTCTAAACTTCCTGTGGACATTTGGATCTCATTTCAAACTACATTTCCCATGATTCAATGGGCTTCTGTCTTATGTGGTGATGTGAGCCAAAATAAAGCGAAGCTTAAATAGAGAGAACTTGATTGGGACACTTTTTTCCTAGGAAGCAGCCAAGGGTAAGGTATGGTGGGCCATTTTTGAATTAGATCTTAGCAGGCACATGGTTTTCTTAATTATCAATATGGGTTACATTAAACCCTTAATATTTTTAAATATGCCCTTCTATATTAATTTTATTTGTCACAATTGGTGCGGTCCTCATTTGCATCTCTTCACCCCCATTGCCTAGCCCTTGCCTTAGAATCAATACTAAGATGGAAGGTGAGAATTCAAAAAAAAATTTTTTTTTAGTTAAAGTTTATTTATTTAATTAAAAAGTTTTTGCTTTTATTTATTTAATTAGAAAAATTTTTTAAGGAACAAAGCAAGACTTGGCCCAGGCGCAGATCAAATAAAGCAGAAAATGAGGGTACTAGGCGATCCCTGAGTGGAAATTCTTTGCTCCTGAAAAAAAGATGCTGAAATAGCACCTATCAAGTCCTTAATAAATGCTTCTTGGTCGACCAGTGGATTGACTGATCCTGTCGCTACTTTCTTGGTAGGAAAAGCACAAGATTTGGGGTGAAATGACCTTAATTCAAATTCTGGTTTTGCTCCTTGCTGTCTGGGTCACCTTGGTTAAGTCACCTACCCCTCTGTGACTCTGTTTCCTCCTCTGGAAAAGGAGAGCAAGAGACTAAAGGTGCTCTCAGGTGCTCCCCAGCTCTGAAACCCAGAAGTCTAGAGACAAGAGTGACAATGTGGGAAATGGGCCTGATTTGGAGTCCAAAGACCCGAGTTCCAATCCTCTGTGGCCTTGGGCAAGCCATCACTCTTCTCTGGGCCTATTTTCTCATCTGCAGAACACCTAAGGGTGGGGTCAGCTGATTCTTGGAGATCCTATACGATGATTCTCCCCAAGGCAGGCGCAGGGCGCAGGATCTGGGCATCGGCAGCTGAGGCAGGAGGACCCGGGCGGGAGTGGCTCGTGGGCTCAGGAGAGGCAGGTAGAGTGTGACGAGAACTCTCCCCTGGCTATGGGTGGAAATGGCCCTTTGTGGGTGCCCGGGTGCCTCACTCTTCACTTCTATGTTATTCCCCTTCTTCCTCCTCCCTGGGGGAGGGGAGCTATGAGTCACCCTAGCAGGTGACTGAATGCATAGGAAACCTGAGCTCAGAAGGGATTAAGGAGAAGCCTGGATTTAGAGGCTAGATGGAGGAGGTGGCCTCTTTCCCCCAAGGCCATGAGGTGCAGAGCTTGGCTCGCCAGTAAGAGCACATCAAACATTTGTTAATCACCTGTTATTAAGTGCAGGCAGGAAGACCAGAGTTCAAGTCCCACCTGGAACCCTGGCCAGCCTAGTGACCTTGGATGAAGCCGCAGTCCCTCTGGGGGCCTCAGTCTCCTCCTCTGTAAAATGGGTCAATCCCCTCCCCGCCCCACATTGTCATGAGGCTCCCATACTTGTGAAGCACTTGACAGACCTTAAAGCCCTTTAGACTTGGGTCTCTTGTCCAGCTGTGGGCCGGCCAGCTTCGAGGCCTGTAATCCTGTGGCCTCTGCCTGGGGAAGGCTCCTTAGTGGAGTGGACAGTTCTCTGGCCCGGGGACTCCAGGAGGCTCACGGGCCGCTGTGGTGGGCTTTATCTTCCCGTAACCAGGAGAGGAAAAAGGGTCTAGTCCGAATGTGAGCATTCAGGAAGGCGAGGAAGGATGGGGACGGGTCGAGTTTGACTTCCCAGCCTGCGGACACTTGCCAGAACGTCCCCGGCGCCCCTCTCCTCACTCGGACTCTCTGGAAGGAATGCGATTAGCTCCTGCATCCCGAGGCTCGCTACGGAGCAGAAAGGGGCATGGGTGCCCCCTGCAAGGAGCCCTGAGTGGAAGGGACCCATTTTAGAGGATCTTGGGGGGGGAGGGTCCTGGGAAACAGTGTAGAGGAAGGGCTTTGGGAAACCTGGGAGTGATGGATGGGAAAAGTCAGAGGGCCCAGCCTCCTGTCCCCTTGGACCATTGGCTTCATCTCTCTGGGCCTCAGTTTCCTCATCTGTAAAATGATGGGATCTCGAAGGCCCTTCTAGGTCTTTCTCTTTTGGTTCCTCTCCAACAGAAAAGGCAGATGGGGTGCCAGAAGAAAGCCGGGGGCTCCCCCCTCCCCAAGGAAATCAGATCCAGGTCGCTCATGGGGGCCGCCTGCCCGGGGGCTTCCTTCTCTTTCTCATTTGGATCTCAGATTGGCTGTTAGCGTGTTTCCGCCGCCGAGACGGTTTGGCCTTTTCCATCAGGCGCCAGGCTCCCTGCAGAGGGACTCTGGGAGTCGGGGGTCTGTGCCGGGGCCGCATTTGGGGGCCGGGGACCCGGCTTGGAATCCCACCTCAATTACTTCCCTGCCTGGGTAACCTTGGGCAAGTCATTGCCCTCTGGGCCGCCTTCCTCTTCTCTCCCATCTCGAAAGGCCCCTCTCAGCTTTGTCTAAAGCTCGGGAGAAAAGAGATTTTATTAGTTCACTGAAAAACTTTAATTTTTCAAATCTCTGACACGCGCAGTAGCGGGTCTGTGGTGGGCCCCTGCGCGCCGCTCCCCCTCCTGGCTCCCCGCCAGGCTGCGGCTCAGAGCCTTAGGGGTCAGTCCATCCATCCCCGTCAGTTTGTCCAGAAGGCAGACGTGGCGTTCGAGGCTTTCGTCCCTCCGTCTTTTCTCCTCCTCACCTCTGCTGACGCGTCCATCCTTCATCAGCCCTCCCTGCCCAGTTCCCTGGCAGTGCCTGTCCGGGGTGCCTGGTAGCTCCCGGCTCGGCCTCCTCCCTCCCTCCCATCGCTTCCTCCTTCACCCCTTGGCTCCCGCAGGCCCCTCGACCCTCTTCCCTCATCGCTATTTATCCCAAACCAGCCTGGTGCTTGCCTGGTGGGGAGGGCCTCTTCTGGGCCTCTTCTGGGCCTCCACGGGGCAGGCGTTACGCTCCTCGTTTTACAGACGAGGAAACCAAAGCCCGTGAGGACAGAGGGACCCCCCAGCCCCAGCCACACACCCCACCCTGGGTTCGAGGGGAACAAAGCCGGTCGGGATGGGAGTCCCAGGGCCCAAGCCCAGATGTCCTGCCGTCCAGCTCTCTTCCTGGCATGGGCCGGACAGACGTGGCGAGGGGAAGGGCAGGATGCCCCCGGCCCGCCCCTGTGTGGGCCTCTGTGTGGGCCGCAGGAGAAGCAGGACGGAAGCTGACGTCCCAGGCCCAGGGGCGGACGAAACCCGGAGCCCCCCACTCACTCGTGTCTCTCTCTCTTTTGATTTGTGGCCCAGCCCCTAGACGGAGTTCAGCCCTGGGAAAAGCTTGCGCTGCCGCCGATGGTATGTAGCCCAGGAGGCCGCGGCCCCAGCGAGCCTAGGCCCGAGCAGGCCTTCCCGCCCCCACCCCGCATCCTCCCAGTTTTAGGGTCTCTGGGGGCTGTCGGGGACTCCGCCACCCAGAAGCCAGACCATTCACCAGATCTCTGCTCCCCCGGCACAGCTGGGGGGCTCTATGGAGCCGGAGGGAGCTCAGACCCCCTCATTCTACAGTAGGAAACCGAGGCCCGCCGATGTAAAGCTTTGGTCCAAGGTGATGCTGGCAAACCTGGGATTTGAACTCGGGTCCTCCGACTCCCCATCCCAGGCTTTTTTCCAGTGTTCCCTGAGGAAGTTAAACCAAGAAGGCTTCCTGGAAGGGAAGCCATTTGAGCCAGAAGAGGCAGCATGGGGAAGTAGAAAGGGTACTGAGGACCTGGGTTCGAATCCTGCCTGTGACCATGTGCGACCTCGGGTCTACTCCTGAGCCTCCTAGAGCCTCGGGGTGCTACTCCGGACCACGAGGGGCTCTTCCGGCTCTGCATCGCTGGACCCGGCCGGGCCTTTGTCCGCCGCTCACTTCTAGTGCTTTCTGCCTCTGGGAGCCTCCCCGGCCTCCACTTCCCCACAGAGGACTCCCTGGAGTTCTGTGATTGGGGGACGAGGCTGCGGAAGCTGCGGCCAAGGCCTGGGAGGGACGCCTGAGGACCAGGGACGGAGGAGGAGGTTTCCTGGCAGGACTTTCGGCAGCCATCATGGAAACCTCTTTGTAAGGGGCATTGGAACACGGGCCTCCCGGAGACAGACACCCACCGTGTCCCCCTCCCACACAGAGCAGCAAGCCCCAGCCGGCCTCCAGGAGGCCTGGAAGTGCCTCCGGTGCCCTCCCCGCCTGCCCGGGGCAGGGGCTCAGCCTCAGACTCAGAGCAGGCCGGAAGGGAGGAGTTCTGCCGTTCAAGGCCCTGAGGTGGGGGCAGACGAGGGCCCGGAGGGGGGAGCTGGCCGTGCAGCCGAGGGGATGCAGGTTAGACGGAGAGAACAAAGGCTGGGAGGGGGCTCGGCACAGGCCCCGAAGGAGATGCCGAATCCCCAGACCAGGAACACCAAAGCGGAGTCCCCCGTGGCTTGTCGTGGAAGAGAGAGAACCGGGGAGTGGGTGGAGGCTCTCCATGGCTTGTCCGAGCCTCCTTCCTGGGCGTTTTGTGAGCCGATCAGAGGGCAGGGAGCAGGCCTCCCCGTGGGCTCCTGCGGGCTGGTCCTCCTTCAGCCTTTCTATCCATGTGGCCGCCATCTTCTTCCTCTACAGAGGCTGGATCAGGTGGCCTTTGAGCTCACAGGCCGAGTAAGCAGCACGAGAGACTTGAGGCGGGGACGTCCCTTGGCCACGGCCAAGAAGATAGTAAGTGACGGTGCCGGCATTCGAGCCGAGGCCTTCTGACTCTAGAACCCAAGTCTTTGTCCTCCGGAACCGACTCCCCTGCCAGGCCACCATGTTGGCTGCTCTAGTAGAGGCCCCCTGAGGGTGGCTCAAAAGGGGAAAAGGGAATTTTATTCCAAAATGAATCTCAAAAACGTCAACCAGCTCCCCAGAAAAGATGACCCCGTGGAGGACGCAGACTGCCGCTTTCTTCTCACGGCCCAGAGAAGGGCCCGTTTGGCTGCTGTAAGGCAGAGTCCCCTGGAAAGGAAAAACAAAGCAGCTTCTCCTCTCTGCTTGGACCCAGTTGAACCCAGAAAGAGCCAAGAAGCATGTACAGCCAAAGGGGATTATGGAACGCGATTCCAAGGCCTAAGCCCCCTCCTGGGACTCCTTCCTGCTGGGGCTGGCCTTGGTCCATCTCCTCTCCCGGGGATAATAACAGCCACATTTATGTGGCCCCTTGGTGTTTGCAGAGCCCTTTGCAGGCGTTGTCTCCTTTACGCCTTACTGCCTTCACGGAAGGGAGAGCCTCCAGGTGCCCCTGTTTATTTATTCACTCATCCATTTATTGTTAGACCAGACCTACAGTCGTATTGCCGTGGGGAATCCCAGTGAGGAGTATCCCTCCACCGGTGGGATTCACACCTATTCTAGAGCTCTAGATTGTTGCTGGAAGCACTGAGAGGTGAATTACACAGCTAGTAACGGTCACAGGGATTCAAATCCTGACCCTGGTCTTTGAGTGACCTTGAGCAAGTCCCTTCCTTTGGACTCACTTTCTTCATCTGTAAAATGATGGGATTGAACCAGATGACCTTTGAGGGTCCTTCTCTGGTTCTAAACCCTCTGAGATGGGGAAGATGGAATCACCAAAGCCTTTGGATTCATTTCTTTCCTCATCCACTTCTGGGGATACTTCCTTTAAGGCAGGATGGCAGTGGTCACTCTGGGACTCCAACTCCTTCTCTGTAAAATGAGGAGTTTAGACTAGATGACCTCCCATGACTCATCTAGCTCTGACATCCAAGGTCTAGGTTCCTGCTGACATTCTTAGGTCCTGTCTGTCTGACATTCTGTGTTCTAAGGTTCCATTTAATTCTGAAATTTTGTTCTAAGGTTTTTCTCAAGCTTTGACATTCCGTGTTCTAAGGTACTCTCCAATCCTGACATTCGGTGTTCTATGGTTCTCTCCAGTTCTGACATTCCATGTTCTAAGATTCTCTACAAATCAGACATTCAGTGTTCTAAGGTTCTCTCCAACTCTGACATCCCGTGTTCTAAGGTTCTCTCCAACTCTGACATCCCGTGTTCTAAGGTTCTCTCCAACTCTGACATTCCATGTTCTAAGGTTCTCTCCAACTCTGACATTCCATGTTCTAAGGTTCTTTCCAACTCTGACATTCCATGTTCTAAGGTTCTCTCCAACCCTGACATCCTATGTTCTAAGGTTCTCTCCAACTGGTCCTTCATTTTACAGCTCAGAAAACTAAATGACTCACTGAAGGTCTCACCATGAATTAGTAGCAATGCTAAGACTGAAACCTAACTCATAACTTAGATGTAGGTGAGCAGGGGTGGAGGGCAGATCTGTGATTTTATCCATGTGAGAAACAGCCTTGAGAGTTGCCCACAGCAACCAAAAGGTTAAGGAACTCATCTAGAGTCACACAGCCATTATGTGTCAGACGAGTAGAATACAAGTTTTCCTGAGTCCAAGGCCAGCTCGATACAGTACCTCATGAAGACTGTAGAGAACAGACATAACCACAGGAAAAGTGGGTAATAAATGCGCCAAGTGAGTGGCACCATCAGACTTCTGGGTGAACTAAGGAGTGGTCAGCAGAACCTCCTGGAGGAGAGAGGGCTTCATTGGGGTTTTGAAGGACAGAGAGGTAAGGAACCGAGAGTCTGGAAACAGAAATGTGCTTGGCGCATCCAGGCAAATCCATAACTAGGTACAACAGAGTAAGGCCTCGCCTCAGGGTTTCAATTGAATTTGAAGTTCTGACAGCTCTTGTGCAAAAGCAACAAAGCTTAGCACCTAGTTAGCAGGACAGACAGGTGGATGGATGGATGGATGGATGGATGGATGGATGGATGGATGGATGGATGGATGGGCGGATGGATGGGTAGATGGATGAGTTGGTGAATGGGTGGATATGTAGGTAAATGGATAGATAGAGCCATCATTTATTAAGCACTTGGCATGCACAGAGGCACACTGCCAGGAACTATGCTAAACTCTAGGGATATAAATACAGACTAAAAAGACAGTCCCTACCCTCATGGAGCTTATATTCTAATGGAAGATGATAAAACCTAAAGGGGAGAAGGAACAGGTAAGGTGGTTAGCAAGGAGAAGGAAGAAGGGTCAGGTCATGAAATAGCAAGAATGATTAGTGAAAACTGGAAGCTACCCAAAGGGTAATGGGTTGAGCTCCTCCCCTGAACCACCTTTCTCCTTCTTGTTGACCCTATGCTAGTATTCCAGATCCTAGATGGAGAGCTGGAAGGGACTTCAGAGTCTAGCCTCCTTTATTTTATACATGAGGAAACTGAGGCCCAGGGAAGTTAGGGACTGGTCCAAGGTCACACAGGTAGTAGTAGAGGAAGGAATTTGAATTGGAGTCCTCTAATTCCAAAGTCATTTATGTCTCCTCCTCCACCATAGGACAGGGTCCGTACCTCTCATGCTGCTTGCCCCTGGCACCAAGATTCCTATTTACAGCTCTGTTTCCAGGGAATAGTAAGGAGAGTCGGCTGGCAGGAACAGATCAGTCTGAGACGTAGGGGAATAGTGACAGCTCAGGCTGGAAATGTCACTTGGGGGTGAGATTGGAGACCTTAAATGACACCCTGAGGAATTTAGACTCTCTGGTAAGCGATGATGTATCATCAGAGGTTTCTGAGTTGAGTTAACTCAATGTATTGTTGTTAATAATAACAACTACTCTTTGTCTAGCACTCCAAGGTTTATTGAAAAGCACTTTGCATGCATTTCCTCATTTGATCCTCACAGTAACTGTGATATAGAAGCTACTATGATAGGACCCTTCTTACAGATGAGAAAACTGAGGCCAACAGAGATTAGGTGACTTGCCTAGGGTCACAGAGCTAGTAAGAGTCAGAGGCAGGATTCCCACCCAGGTCTTCCTCGCACCACATAGCTTCCTATTCTAGCCACTAGCTAGCTGCCTTTTACTCCATCCTTACCCACTTGCTGTATCCAACCCTGTGACTTTACAAATGAGGGGACTAAGACCAGGGACAGAACGAGACTGACCCACAGTCACACAGTAATAAAGAACAGAACTAGAGTTTGAACCTAGATCCTGGAGTCCTAGATTTAAAGCAGGAAGGGAACTCTTGATCTAGTCCAGTCCTTCATTTTATAGAAAGAGGAAACTGAGGCCCACAGAGGTGACAGAATCAGAATTCAAACCCAAGACTTCTGACTCCAGCTTCCATTTTAAAGGTAGCAAGAGTTAAAGCTCATCCAAGTTGAGGATCTGGGCCTGTGAGTCCCCCTCTTACACGAGGCCGTGATCATTTCCCCTTATTTCAGCCTCACAAAGAGCTGGCATCCTCTATGGGAGTTAGGCCACATGAATAGTGGAGCCCCAGTTCCCTTGGCCTGAGGGAACATGATCCAGTCCAGTGTGCATTTATTAAGCACCTAAGTACCTCCTGGCGTTCTTCTAGGTGCCCAGGCTACGAAAGCAACCGCCAAAACCCAGTCCTACAATCTAGAGCTGGATGGGGCCTCAGGGGCCATCTGGTCCATCCCCGTGGTTTTACAGATGGGGAAACTGAGACCATGGAGGTGAAGCGGCTTTAGGTCCAAGAACTAGAACTAGAAGGGACCCAAGAGGCCATCTGGTCTATCCCTGTGATTTTACAGATGGGGAGACTGAGGCCATGGAGGTGAAGCGGCTTGGCATCATAGAACTAGAGCTGGAAGGGTCCATCCCTGGTCTATCCCCCTCCTCACTTTACGAAGGAGGAAACTGAGGCTCAGCAAAGGGAAGTGGCCTGCCCAGGCTCAGGCAGAGAAGGGGTAGGATTTGATGGTCGGCCCTTTGCTTCTCCCACCCTTCCTGTAGAGTTTCAGCAGGCTGTGGCCTAGATTTGGCGGTGCAGCCGCTGGGACTAGGAAGCAGGGAGGCAGGAACTCCCCCCCTTGGCCTCGGGGCCTTCCTGAACTGGGCTGATGGCGGAGCCCCACTGGGGGAGGGGAGAGGCCGCTGGGGAACAAAGAGAGGCAGCGCCAGAAACTGGCCGGATGGGGCCCTTGGCAGAGATGGGATTTCCTTGGGAGGAAGATCAGATTTCTTTCAGGCTTTGAAGAGCACAAAGTCCCCACTAGGGGGCTAACAAGGCTGGAGGAGGGTTCTGAGGCTCCAGGGCGGGCACATAACTGGGGAGCTGAGGCGGCCCCAAGCCCGGGAGCCTCCTGAGCTGGAAGGGACTCCCTGGGTGGAAAGGAGGGGGCTGACGCTGCCTGAGAGCCAAGCTGCTGGGAGCAGCCAGGTGGCTCAGTGGATAGAGCACCAGGCCCGGAGACTGGAGGTCCTGGGGTCAGATCTGGCCTCAGACATTTCCCAGCTATGTGACCCTGGGCAAGTCACTTAACCTCCACTACCTACCTTTACTGCTCTTCTGCTTTGGAACCAATACACAGAACTGATTCTAAGATGGAAGGAAAGGGTTAAAAAAAACTGACCAGCTCTCTGACCCAGAGCAAGTCCCGTCCCTCCAGGCCACTGTTTCCTCATGCGTCAAATGAAGAGATTAAGACTCCATCAGCCTCTAAAGCTCCCTCCTGCTCTAATTCTATAATTCTGTGACCCTGAGATCCCCCACTGCAGGGCAGGACTGGCAGGAAAACAGAGGCCCTCCTCCATGGGGATCGAGAGGGGACCGAGCACGGCCTCCAGAGTCTGAGAACCGGCTTTGAGTCCAACCCAGACGAGGCATTTCCCTTCCCTGGACCTCTGTGTCTTCAACTTTAAAATAAAGGAGTTGGACCCAATTGCCACTGAGATCTATAATCCTGATAATCTCCCCGGGCCTCAGTTTCCTCATCTGTAAAATAAAGAACTTAGACTAAGTGGCCTCTGAGATCTCTGATGCTATTATTCTCCCCAGGCCTCAGTTTCCTCATCTGTAAAATAAGAGTTTGGACTAAATGGCCCCTGAGATCTATAATCCTAATAACCTCCTCAGGCCTCAGTTTCTTCAACTGTAAAATAAAGGAGCTGGACCAAATGGCCCCTGAGGTTTCTGATGCTGTTACTCTTCCCCAGGCCTCAGTTTCCTCCCCTGTAAAATAGGGAGAGTTGGCCTCTGTAGGCTCTGGCTCTGAGGCCCCTTCGAGCTCTGCCTGGGTGGTGTGGGATGTTCCTAGGGGTGCTCCTTCTCCAGCATCCCAGGTTAGGCCAGAGGACGCCTTCCCCCTCCCACTCCCCTCACTCTAGGACCCTGCAGAATGCTCAGTTCCTCGTGTCCTCTGGAGTTCCAGCTTGTCCTTTGTCTCCAGAGAGGAGGGCCGGCTGCCTGGCTGGGGGTAGGGGAGCGACGCCGAGGTTCTTCCCTCTCCCCCTCCTCCGCTCTGTACAGAGGGTGATGCCAGCTGCCCACCGGCTCCCCTTCCCCGCAGGCCCAGACCCTCATCCCCTTCTCTTTGCTTCTGCAGATGAAGATGATGCCAACCGGCTTGGGGAGAAGGTGATCCTCCGGGAGCAAGTGAAGGAGCTGTTCAATGAAAAATACGGTTAGTGGCAGGCTTATGGCCTGGGCCTGGGCTTGAGGCCTGGGGCTGGGACTTGGGGCCTGGGCCTGGGCTTGTGCTTGAGGCCTGGGGCTGGGGCTTGAGGCCTGGGCTTGTGCTTGAGGCCTGGGGCTGGGGCTTGAGGCCTGGGCTTGGGCTTGAGGCCTGGGGCTGGGGCTTGAGGCCTGGGCCTGGGACTTGGGGCCTGGGCTTGGGCTTGAGGCCTGGGGCTGGGGCTTGAGGCCTGGGCCTGGGACTTGGGGTCTGGGCCTGGGCCTTGGGACCTGGGCCTGGGCCTTGGGACTTGGGCCTGGGCCTTGGGACCTGGGCCTGGGCCTTGGGACTTGGGCCTGGGCCTTGGGACCTGGGCCTGGGCAGAGCCAGCATCCGCTTCCTGGGCCCCGAATGCGGTCCTGAGCGAGGGAAGCCTCTATTTATAGTCTGAGCAGGCCGGAGGCTCCCTCGGAGGCTTGGCGCTGCCGCTGCCAGGCCCGGAGCCGCCCCCGGCCCCCTTTCATTTTCAGCATTTCTAAAACAGGTGGTGGGTGAGTGGCAGCCGCCGAGGGGGGCGGGGGGAGGCCTGGCTTCCAGGCGCCGGCTCCCAGCCTGCTGCCGGGATTCATGTCGATTTACAGAAGCCACAAGGTCACAGCTGCTCCCTGGCTGCCGTTCGGCCTCTTCAAAGGCCCGGCTGTTTGCTCCTCAACACACAGCCTGGCTTTCCATGGTTTTATTGGGGGAGGGGAGGAGCGGGGCGCCACAGCCTCCCTGGCCGGACCATCTGCTGCCAAGGAGCGCCGGGCACCTGGGCACGGCATGGCCCCCCTCCCCCCATCCCCCACACTCCCAAGTTATCCGCCCCCTCCCTCCCACAGTGTGGATTTGTAAAAAGGCAGATGAGAAAGGGTCCCTCATGGCCCCTCCAGGCCTCAGCACGGCTCCAAGCTCTAGGAGCTGGGTTCGAGTGTCACGCCCAACACTACTTGGGAAATGTTCCTGGGACCTCAGTTTCCTTATTTGGAAAATGGGCTCGATGGCCTCCAAGGCTCCTGCTAGCTCTAGATTTAGGGTCCTGGGCCTGTGTAGGAGGCAGAAATGCCTCCCTCAGGAAGCCTCTGTTCTTTCCGGGGAGGCCACAAGGGCAAAGACAAATACAAGGTCATTTGGGGGGTGGGGGCGGACCCCTAAGAGCCAGGAGGACCAAGAAGGGCCTTTGAGAGGAGCTTTGAGAGAAGCAGAAAGGAGAAGAGGTTGTGCCCCAGGCAGACACAATGACCTATACACAAAGGTGTGGAGACAGGAAATGCAGCGTCCTGTGGGAAGAATACTTCGAAGGGTATTGGCTGGGGCAGCCAGGAAGCCCAGAGGATAGAGAGCCAGGCTCAGAGTCCCGAGGATCTGGGTTCCAATCTGACCACAAAGCCTTCCTCGCTGGGTCACCGGTCACCTAACCCTGATTCCCTTAGCTTTCTGTCTTAGAATTGCTATTAGGACAGAAAATAAGGGTGTTTTAAAATAATAATATAAATAAATAATAATAATAATAATTTAAAATAAATGTTTAAACACGAAAGGACAACAGAGATGGCGAATGGGAGCGAGGTTCAAAATAAGGCTAGAAAGGTAGGTTGGGGCTCAAAATGCCAAAAAGAAGGCTCAGTATTGGATCCAATGGGTGATAGGGAGCCCCAGAAGTTTATTGAGTGAGAGACTGATGTGGATCCTAAGGTTAGGGTTCATCAGACCTGTCCTCTGTGGCTATCTGGCCGCCGGAGCGAGGACCCATTGCGGGTGTCTGAGGAAGAGGCGAGGACACGGAGAGAGCCAGGGACAGAGAGGCTTGGATGGGGAGGGGGAGAAGCCAGCCGGGCTAGGAGTGGGGAGGTGTAAGATGAGCCCCCGTTTCATCAGGCACCCACTGCCCTGCCCCGACCAGAAATGAGCTCTCTTGGCCCGCTGCGGCCCCCTGTGCAGCTGTGTGGGTGCCAGGGATACGCCAGCAGCCTTTCTGAGCAGGAGGATCAATGGGCTCAGAAGCTAAATTAGGCCGATGGCCGGGATGAAGCCTCTGAAGCATCCCAGGCATCCCCTGCAGGAGCAAAGGCTCGCCAAGACGTGGAGCTTGCGGGGAGGCGTTGGAAGGCAGAGGGCTGGGAGCCTCGGGATCAGAGGGTTCATCCACCGGAGCTGGCATGCCCGCAGCACAGAGGACTTTACAAGCGCTGGTCCCTGACGTGCTTGAGTTGTTTTTGAGTCGGCTCTGACTTCCCTTGACTCCATTTGGGCTTTTCCTGGCCGAGATCCTGGAGGATTTGCCTCAGTTTCCTCATCTGTCAAATGAGCTGGAGGCCATGTCCTTCTCCAGCTCATTTGACAGATGAGGAAACTGAGGCAGAGAGAAAACCCTAAACCCTGTTTACCTCAGTTTTCTCACCTGCCAAATGAGCTGGAGAAGGACACGGCCAACCCCCCCAGGATCTCTGCCAGGAAAACCCAAATGGGGTCACGAAGAGGCAGACATGACTGAAAAGCCCAAAGAACCCCAAAGTGAGTCCCCGCGGTGGGACTGGAGCCTGGGCTTTCTGCTGATGGGGAGTCCAGCAGATTTTCCACTTTGCCACATTGCCCTGAGGAAAATTCCATGAAAATCAGGCCTAAACAGGTTCCCACAATGCCGTTCCTCAGACTGTAATTCTAAGGCGGATTTCTCAATTTGGCTCCTGTCCTAGCCCAGCCACTTACTAGCTGGGGCAAGTCACCTAATCTCTCTGGAGCCTCAGTTTCCCCGCGTATCCCATGGGAACGACTCCTGCATTGCCTCCCTCCCAGGGTGAGCGTCAGGTTCTCATTAGCGAAAGCTGGCAGAGTGACTAAAAGCAGGTTCTTATTGCTGCTCAGTTATAGTATCAGATACATTTTTTTTCCACCCATTAACCTCGTGAAGCTACAGGAATCGTAGGTCTAGCCAGGGCTGGAAGGGGAACTCAGAGTCCATCCAGCCCAACCCCCTCACTTTACAAATGAGGAAACTGAGGCCCAGGGAGTTTATCTAGATCTAAAATATCCCATTTATCCAAGGGGTGCTCAAACCTGGGTTCCCCACCACTGTGCCACACTGCTAATTACTGAATATTTGGGGTCCTTTGGGCAGAAGCCGGCTAAAGTATACTGTGGTCTAGCAAACCCTTCTGTCCCAAATATGTGCTTGTTCAGTCATTTTTCACGCATGTTCAACTCTTTTTGACCCCCTTTAGCATCTTCTTAGTTGATACTAGAGCAGTCTAACATTTCTTTTTTCAGCTCATTTGACAGATAAGAAAACTGAGACCAATAAGGTGAAGTGACTTGCCCAGGGTCTCACAGCTTATAAATGTCTGAGGTCAGATTTGACTTCAGGAAGATGCATCTTCTCAACCCCAGACCAGGCACTCTGTCCACTCCATCCCTAGCTGCCCCTTTCTTAGATTTGTCATGCTGAAAAATCCTTGATGGGAAATGGAATGGGAGGGAAAAGGAGAGGGTTAAATTTCCTAAGAGATCAGGCTTAGCAAGTACCATCAAGCCCTACAGAAACAACATCCCCCCCCCCATCTCTTGATAGGCGCTAATTACAAAATATTCTTCTTCCTCCATTAAAGCAGCCCTCTGGGATGCTCAGTCTCTGGCTTTGAGAGCCAGTTGCTATATTCAATCCAATTCCATGCCAGGAATCCGCATCCACAAAAGGAACCCAAGCCCACCCTCTCGGAGCTTACGTTCTCCCTTGTGTTCTTAAAAACAGAAGAGAAGGGGCAGCTGGGTAGCTCACTGGATTGAGAGCCAGACCTAGAGATGGGAGGTCCTGGGTTCAAATCTGGCCTCAGACACTTCCCGGCTGTGTGACCCTGGACAAGTCACTTGACCCCCATTGCCCACCCTTACCAATCTTCTGCCTTAGAGCCAATACACAGAAGTTAAGGGTTAAAAAAAAAAAAAAAAAAAGAAAAGACCCAAATCAGTCCAGAAAAGGGGAGGGAAGGAAGGGACAGAGGCCATTTGGTCCTAGAACTTCAGAAAACTTAGATGGAAAATTGTTATTATGTGTAATTGGTAAAATAAAATCTTTCCTCCCAAAAATAGAAGAGACCCAACAGTAAGGGGTGAACCAGAGATCAGAGCCTATTAAAGTAGGATTTGATTTCTTTGATTGAACTAGTCAGAGGCCAAGCTGCAAAATCAACGAGTCACCATGAGCCCTGGGTCCCCGTGTGTGGGAGCAGAGCCCATCCGTGTGACCTAGCCCTGGCCATCATTCTCCTTCACTCCAATATGGCCCTCCACCACTTCCCCTTCTTGGCCTGACAAACTGGCAAAAGGGATTCTTCAAGGGCTCGGGCCCTGGTATAGAAACAGCCATCAGGAATGAGGTTACCCTAAGAGGAAATTAGGGTCGAATACTATAAGAGCATCACCTTATTCCAGACACAATGTTTCTGTCTCTTTCTACTGTGGCCAAAGATTTTAGTAACTTTTAGAAGCCACATTCTTCACTTCTATTTAGCCTCCCAGCCTTTTCCACATTCACTAGAGATCAGCTAATCCTACCCCTTTTATAATTGGCCAATTGATTTTTTAAACCCATGAGGGACTTTACATTTATCCCTAATAAATGTCATTGCAGTTATTCAGTCATTTTCAGTTGTATCTGACACTTTGTGACTCCATTTAGGGTTTTCTTGGCAGAGTTATTTACCACTTCCTTTTCCAGTTCATTTTATAGATGAGGAAACTGAGGCAAACAGGGTTAAGCGCTTGTCTGTGGCTGAATTTGCTAGCCTCTGCCCTCTCTCCACTGCACCCCCTAGCTGCCCTGTCCCATTATTAATTAGATCTCTTCCATTTCCTACCCAGCTGCTCCTCTGGATATCTCTATCATGCCCCTCTGCCAGACATCTACTCTTCTCCCCAACTCTAACCTTATTTTTCATATTCCTTATATCTATCCTTCCATATTAGAATGTAAACTTCAGGGGCAGCTAAGTGGTTCAATGGATTGCGAGCCAGACATAGAAACGGGAGGTTCAAATCTGGCCTCAGACATGTCCTAGCTATGTGACCCTGGGCAAGTCACTTCACCCCCATTGCCTAGCCCTTACCACTTTTCTGCCTTAG
>NC_058133.1:500104578-500121305 GCF_016433145.1 Gracilinanus agilis | reverse complement strand
GGGAGGGAGGGAGGAAAGGAAGGAGGGAGGATAGGAGGATAGGAAGAAAGGGAGGGAGGGAGGGAAGGAAGGAGGGACAGAAAGACAGAGGAAGGAAGGAAGGGAGGGAGAACGAAAGGATGTATCCTAGGGAAGATTTACGTGGGTAAATGTGATCTCTGGGGGCAGCTGGGTGGCTCAGTGGATTGAGAGTCAGGCCTAGAGACGGGAGGTCCTGGGTTCAAATCCAGCCTCAGATACTTCCCGGCTGTGTGACCCTGGACAAGTCACTTGACCCCCATTGCCTACCCTTACCAATCTTCTGCCTATAAGTTAATACACAGAAGTTAAGGGTTTTAAAAAAAATTAAAAAAAAAAAAATTTAAAAAAATGTGATCTCTGTCTTTGGTATCTGAAGGACCATCAGAGGGGAGGGAGACCAGGTTTGCTCTGCTCGGCCCCAGAGGAAAGAATTAGAAGCAAATATAGCAGTTACAGAGAAGGCCCTAAGTAGGATGGGAGGTCTTGGGAGATAGCGAGTCCCCTTTGCGGAAGGCCTACAAGCAGGGTTGTTGGGAGGGCCCTGGGTAATGCTCTCTATGAGCTCCAGCTATTATGTCTGCAGGCTGGATGGCCCTCTGCCTGGGGGTCCCCAGGGGCATGTCCTGGCCAACCAATCCAGAGAGCTCTTAGTTTACTGCCCCTGGACCACGGTCCTTCCCACACCAGCCAAACCCAGGTTTGATAAGACCAGGCTCTCTCCCTTGAATGGTTTTTAGTCCGTCCGTCGCCCCCCCCCCCCCCCCCCGTGAATCCAGTTCTAAGGCAGAAAAGCTGTAAGGGCTAGGAATTGGGGGTAAGTGACTTGTCCAGGGTCATACAGCTAGGAAGTATCTGAGGCCACATTTGAACCCAGGACCTCCTGTCTCTAGGCCTGGCTCTCTATCCCCAGAGCCACCCAGCTGCCCCAGGATAATGGATTCTAGCTCTGAGCAAAATTAGAATAGCAAAAAGAATTTGTCTGGGTTCCCCCCCACCTCCTCATTTCCCCCTCCTCTAATCCACAACTTTCAGTAATGGAAACAGTAGGCACATTCATACTGAAATTTAAACAAAAAGGCTTAATGATGAATCTTCCTAGAGGAGTTTTTAGATAATGGAGGAAGAAAATGTCCTTCACTCTTCTTGACCCCATTTGGGGTTTCCTGGGCAGAGACACAGGAGTGATTTGCCATTTCCTTCTCCAGCTCATTTGACAGATGAGGAAACTGAGACCAACAGGGTGAAGTGACTTACCCAGGGTCACACCACTAGAAAAATATCTGGGGTCAGATTTGCACTCAGGCCTGGCACTCTATCCACAGTACCAGCTAGCCCTCTAGAGTTAAATGACCCTAAGCCAAAGGAATGAATCTCTAAGGATGAAATTTTAGGCATTGCCTGTCTGTGAAGTAGTCTTTGGGTGAGAGAGAGCAAACAGGAAGACTTCTGTTCTGATTATCCAGCCTTAGTATCTGACTCTTTGGGAACCTCTTATGAGCTCTCTGGCCATCTCTCAGGGGAGAGAGTGGGGGATGGGGAGGGAGAATCCTGGAAGACTTCCCGGTGCATGAGGCCGCTGAGTTATGCCTTTTTATTTCCCAGTTAAGAAAGGGAGGCTATTTCGGATACAGGAATCCATACGGCGTTAAAGCCGGGGCCTTGGTATGGGGACAGGAAGGAGTGTTGTTGGGAGAGGAGCCCAAGACAAGGCGGGGAGGGAAAGAGAATCTGGACTCTTCTGGGGAGGCCCCCCCAATGGGCCACAGAGGACTTCACTTCTCCCCAAAGGACCAGAGAATAGAGATGAGAAGCCTGATGGGGAAGCTGTTGTTAAAGGCTAAGAGATGGGTGTCAAACCCCAGGAGATAGGGACCCCTTCTGATGCCTATCAACTTAGAAAACCACAAATTCACATTATCTGTCTTATATTGTATTTTATCTCTATTTTTAAATTTTTCCCAATTATATACTGATTTAACCCCTTACCTTCTGTCTTAGAATCAATATTGCAGATTGATTGAGCAGTAAGGGTGGGCAGTGGGGGTCAAGTGACTTGCCCAGGGTCACCTAGCTAGGAAGTGTCTGAAGCCAGATTGGAACCCAGGATCTTCCAGCCTTGGGCCTGGCTCTCCTGCGCCTTGCTGCCCCATCATTACATTTTAATCTAGTTCAGTTGGCCCCTCTGGGCTAAAGGATGGGAAATGCAGGTCTGCTGGAAGAGGAAGGTGCTGGGAGAGAGGAGAGGACCAAGGTGAGAGATGTTAAGGAGATGGAAAGCTATGGTAGGTGTGAGAGGTGAGGGGGAGGAGGAAGCCAATTATAACCTCGAGACGCTAAATGGGGAGACGCGTGAATGATGTCACAGGAAAAGTCAGAAGGAGGAGCCGGATTTGGGGCAGAGAGGAAGGACTCTGGCTTTGCACTTGCTGACTTGCCCATTGTAGGACTCCAAATGGAAATTTCCTGTGTGTGATTGGAGATTGGGGTCTGGAGGTCGGGGCACGAATACTTATCATTTCATCAGAAGAGTTAAATATTGGGATTTCTTTTTCTTTTAAAATCTTGACTGAAGAAGAGAGAGGCCGAGGATATATTCAGCAATAAAAGGGGGCCAGTTAGATGTCTCTGTGGATAGAGAGCCAGGCCTAGAGATGGGCTGTTCTGGGTTCAAATCTAGCCTCAGACACTTTCTAGCTGGGTGACCCTGGGCAAGTCACTTGACCCCCATTGCCTAGCTCTGACCACTCTTCTGCCTTGGAGCCAATTCTCGGTATTCATTCTAAGATGGGCAGGAAAGGTTCCATTGGAGTCGCGTTCCTGAGGCAGGGCCGTGTGGAGAGGCTCCAGTGGAAGGCCTCCTCTGCAGTGACCATCCTTACCGGGGCTGCCCTCCTTGACCCAGAATCCTCTTTGCCCTTCCAGGTGAGGCCCTGGGCCTGAACCGTCCCGTGCTGGTCCCGTACAAGCTGATCCGGGACAACCCAGATGCCGTGGAGGTCACAGGCCTGCCCGATGACATCCCTTTTCGGAACCCCAACACCTACGACATCCACCGGCTGGAGAAGATCCTGAAGGCTCGGGACCACGTCCGGATGGTCATCCTCAGCCAGCTGCAGTAAGTGGCCCCGACGCCATCCCTAGAGAAGCCCAGAGGCGGGGAAGAGCCCACCAGGACGTGGGCTTTACACGGGGCTTGTTTGGGGGCCGTTTGTAGGGCAGAACTTCTGGTTCCCCGCAAAGCTTCCTGGTTTCCCTCAGCAGCCGCATTCTCCAGGCCTCCTGGCGTGGGCCCTTTGTCACCGCCCTCCTCTCCCCAGAGGCACCCCACGATGGGGCGCCATGAGGATGGGCTCTGTCTGTCCTTCTGGGGTCATCCCTGTGGTTTCTTTGCTAAAAGGAACTCCCTTGGGAGGAAACTCCCCCCACCTGTGCGGGTCAGCCCCTGCCCTAAATGAGTAATAATTGTTACCCATTTCTCAACTCCTCACCCTTAAGCCTGGAGAGGAAAGGGGGCAGCTGGGTAGCTCAGTGGATGGAGAGTCAGGCCCAGAAATGGGAGGTCCTGGGTTCAAATCTGGCCTCAGACACTTCCCAGCTGTGTGACCCTGGGCAAGTCACTTGACCCCCATTGCCCACTCTTACCACTCTTCTGCCTTGGAGCCAATACATAGTATTGATTCCAAGATGGAAGGCGAGGGCTTTAAAAAAAAAAAAAAAAAAGAATGTGGATCTCCAGGAACTCTTGGATACCTTTTCTGGGCCCAGATACCAGAGAAGGTTGGATTCTTGGGAGGAGATGGAGAAGTGAGGCAGGTGGGCCCGACATGGCGCCTCGCAGGGGCTCCAAAAGATCCACAGAGACCTCGTGCTCCCCTCCTCTGGGAATGTCAGTATCTATGGCTGATAAAGTCCTTACACATGTGTAATATTGGATGGGCCCAGGCCTGAGCCTGCAAAAAGAGGACGAGCCGGGCAGTTCAATGGATAGAGCCCCAGGCCTGGAGACACGAGGTCCGGGGTCCAAATGTGACCTCAGACACTTCCTAGCTGTGTGACCCTGGACAAGTCACTTAACCCCATTCGGCTAGCCCCTGTGGCTCTTCTGCCTTGAAACCAATACCTAGTATTGATTCTAAGGCATAAAGTAAGAGTTTTAAAAAGAAAAGAATGCGCCAAGGAGGGAAGAAAGGGAGCAGGTGTGACACAGGGGCTCTCGCCTGGGGCACGGGGGTTGGAAATAAACTGGTTTGCTTTTTAATATCTTTTAACATGTAAGTGTGTTTTAGTATCATCGGTTTCTTTTTATAATCCTGTGTACTTTATGCATTTAAAAACATGATTCTGCAAAGGCGTCCGGCGGCTTCGGCAGATGCCAAAGAGAGCCATGACAGCAGCAGAACAGCCTGTAGGTGCTGCGAGGTCCACGTCCGGGGGGCCTAACGGGCTTTCAGCTCGGCCCAGAGCTTCGGCCTCTTCAGTCATCCAAAGCTGGAGGCCAGCAAGGGCTTCTGGTTAAGCACGTTTTTAGCCTTTTAATTATTGAAAATGTTACCCAAAAAGGCATCTGTTTTTAGTCACATCACCACAGATTATAATAATGACAACTGCATCTTTATTTGATAAAGACCCTATGAGGGTCTTTATCTTTATCTTTATCTTTATCATTGTGCTAACTTGAGCACAGTGGATAGAGAGCCACGCCTAGAGTTGGGAGAAACTGGATTCCAATGTGGCCTTAGATACTGCCAAGCTGTGTGACCCTGGGCAAGTCACTTAACCCTGTTTCCCTAGCCCTTGATACTAAGACAGAAAGTAAGGGCTTAAAAAATAATATTAATTAATTTTTTTATTTTCTTTTTCTTTCTCTTCCTTCCTTCTTTCTTTTCTTCTCCCTCCCTCCCTTCTTCCCTCCTTTCTTTCTTTTTCTTCCTTCCTTCCTTCCTTTCTCTCTCCCCTACCTTCCATCTTACAATCAATATTATCTATTGATTCCAAGGCAGAAGAACAGTAAGGGCTGGGCCATGGAGGTGAAGTAACTTGCCCAAAGTCACATAGCTAGGACGTATCTGAGGCCAGATTTGAACCCAGAACCTCCCATCTCCAGGTCTGGCTCTCTATCCTCTGAGCCACCTACTTACCCCCTGAATAATGTATTTCTTTCATATTTGTAACTTCTGACAAACTCTTCCCCGTGTTATGCTCGCAGCAACCCTATGAATCAGGTTCACACGTTCAGGGAAATTTAGGGAAGGTTATTTTCTACATTTCTGTAAATGTATTTTCTTCCTCTCTTCCCTCCACCCCCCACCCCCAGGCTGACTTGTGAGCCCAAGCAGCTCAGTCACATGGCTCCGAAGGGTAATTATGATTCAGGGCTGACCTTAGCTAAAAGTCACCCCCTGGGGAAGATTCATATTTTTTCATCCTGAACTTTTCATCTCCAGAATAGGGTTGAATTTGCTAGGCAAGACCCAGAGCCTTGCTAGTCCTTCAGACACGTTCTGCTCACTCTTTGCAGAGTTGCCCCCAAGTGAACATAGGTGCCTCGTGGGTCAGCTTACCCTGAAAGTGCCCAACGGGGAGACGTTACTGAAGTCATTTCCCCTAAACCTCATACTTTCCAGGAGCCAGTTCCCTTCTGCAGCTCTTCCTCCGGCCACATGACTAAGTCAGATCAGCTTCATGGTCAGGGTCTTTCCTGCCCTTTACAGATTCTCCCAGGCCAGCAGCACCTCTTAGAGGGGCACAGAAAGCAAGAGCCCCCGACCCCGCCAGGGCCAGTGTCTGAAGGGCAGAAACTCATGTTGGAAAGGCAGCCTTTGGCCCTCCATGGTTCTAGAGGGCTGCAGGTGCTACATTATAATAGCTCCCCAGCAGCCCTAGAAAGGAGCCCCACAGATCAGCAGAGCCCCTTCTTCTGGATTAGAGGAAAATCTGCTGCTTCTGCGGCTCCCAGAAGCTCTCTGCTGCTATGAGGTGGGGTTCTGTGATTGAATGCTTGAGCCTTAGGATTTCAGGGAGCCATCCATCGATCAGCTGTCAGCCACAAAGGTGATAAGACATCTGAGCCAATGGCCCAACCAGCACTGCCTCACAGTTTTTCTATTTTAAAAAAAGAAGGGGGGGAAAAAAAACCTCTTTATTAAAATAGCAGCAAGGTTTTGTTAAGTGTGTTTTGTGTGAAGTGGATAAAAATAGTCGCCAGGAACAAAATGTAAAGGAAATAGAATCCCTCAGCACAATGTGGTGCCCTGCCAGCCCTGAATTCCACTTATTACTTTTGCCCTAAATACAACTTGTCTTCCTATAATCCTCTCAAGAAATACTGGCTTTAGCTCAGAACTTCCAGACATTAATAAAACAGCTTTTAATCAGTCTCTGGCTCTAGTGCTGATATAGGGGAAAATAATTGTTTGGGGTTAAAAAGAACCGATTTTGACTCTGAACCTCACTAGCTTTTTAGCCAAGGACAAGAAACTGAATATCAGTTTCCTTATCAGGAAAATGAGGATGTTATCTCTAGTACCTCCCTCCCAGGGAGATAATGACTGTAAAATGCTTCACAAATTTTAAAATGTCAACTATTATTAATAGCTAAATAATAATGTTATCTCCATTTTAAGACTGCTGGGTGGCATAGTTGATAGAGCACCAAACCTGGAATCAGAAAGACTCATCTTCCTAAGTTCAAATCTTGCCTCAGACTCTTACGAGCTAGGTGACCCTGGACAAGTTACTTCATCCTGTTTGCCCCAGTTTCCTCATTTATAAAATGGGCTAGAGAAGGACATGGCAAACCATTCTAGTATCTTTGCCAACAAAACCCCAAATGGAGTCATAAAGAGTCAAACACAACTGAAAAATGACTGAATAGCAGTTCCATTTTACCAGCCAGGAAACTATTTTACAAATGAAGAAACTGAGTCTAAGAGAGACCCAGTGACTTGCTCACAGTTATATAGCTAGTAGGGGTGTGAGGCAGGATTTAACTTAGGTCTTTAAGACTCCAAGTCCAAAAATCCCATTCTCCAGGCCACTTGCTTGCCTCCCCTCCCAGGATAGGGAACACGCACACACCCCCACCTTCCCTATTAGGTCCAGAACCTCGCCTCTCCCACAAGTATTCTGCTTGTTTACCTGAATGGTCAAAACAGGGCTCCAGCTGCCAGCCAGTGGTTTCTTTCTTCACATCTCCAAAGTATCAAAGGAAAAATAAAATGGAGATTTTCCTCCTCCTCTGGAGAAAGTTTTTTTCATTTCTCCAGCATCGATAGCTTCTGCTACAACTCCCCAGTTCCTCTGACTTTTTGCTTTCTTCTTCCTTTCTCATGAGTGCTTCATCTACCCTGAAAGAAATTTCTTTAACCAAATTTTCTGTTCCATAAACTAGCTCGTTTTCCATGTCCTACTTTGTCCTCTTTTTAAAATTTAATTTTAAATATTGTATCCTGCTTTGCCCTTTTTTAAAATTTAATTTTAAATTCCATATCCTGATTTGCCCTCTTTTAAAATTTTAATTTTAAATTGTGAATGATTATCTCTCTTTTTTTTTAACATCAACTTCATTTCCAAATATATCCCTCCCCTGCCCATCCAAGCCATTCCCTCCTAACAAAGAAGGAAAAAAAAAAAGAGCAGTTGGGCATAAACTAACCCAATTCATCGACCAAGCCTTACGGCTTATGCCGTGTTCTAGACCCATAGGCCTCCGCCTCTACAAAGAAGGGAGGGAGTTTGATTTCTCTTATCTTCTGAAATAATGTCTGTCGGTGTACACTGCCGGCCTCACTGTGTCCACTGTTTTCCTGGTCCTGCTCGTTTCACTCTGGGTCAGTTCATAGAAGTCTTCCTACACTCGCCCAGATTCTTTGTGGCCATCCTTCGGTTCAGCCCAGCTATATGCCATCAGATTCATGGACCACAGCTTGTAGAACCAACCATCCCCCAACCAGTTTGTCCTCTTTTAAAAAAAAAACCTTTAACCCATTTTGAAGAGAACAATTTAAAAGCCCCTCATGACCATGGTCTCCTCCCACCCTCCTGACAGTTCTATTTTGGTATCTCAGCAAGACCCGCTGATGCCTCCAGCTCACGAGCCCGCCTGCGATTGGGGCTCCAAGCAAAGGAGGAGCTGGGAGGAGGGGGTGCTCCCTGCCACCTTCCCAGATCAGGGTGGGCCCCCCCAGCTCCCTCCGCAGGAGGCTTCCTTCTACCCCACCTCCAGGCACTTGTTTCTATTCTTTGGCCCCTCTGACTTTCTGACCCCAATTCTGGGGCGATGTTGGTGGGGCACAGAAATCCCCACAGCCAAGGCTGCAGAGTGACCTGATAGCCACTGAATAATGAAGGGCCCAGAGATCATGTCCAGCCAGGATCTGGGGAAGGAACTGGAGATGTTCATCTGGAAAAGGAGAAGGCTCCGGGGCAGACATCAGAGCTGTCTTCTGATATTTGGAAGACTGTCTTGAGAAGAGGGAGCTGGCGGGTCCTGCTTGGCCCTAGAGAGCCCTGGGGAGCCCTGGGGAGCCACAGCAGAGGCAAACGGAAGCTCCACGTCAGGGAAACGACTTGTCCAGGGGCCGCCTTGGGAGGGCACAAGTTCTCGGCTCCTGGAGCCTCCTTAAAGGGGATTCCTAGAACAGGGACCACGGCAGCATTGGGGGGCCTTTTCTGGCAAAGAAATAACAGAGCTTTTACCTAGTAAAAGTCCTTCAGGGTGGCGGGAGGCTCGCTACAGCCCTCCCCCAGGAGCCGCCTCGCAGCATCCCAGGGCTTCTGTCTTTCCCCAAGGGGACAAAGCCCTGGATCTTCCCTGCTTATCCCTGCCACTAAACTGCCCCCCCGTTTGATAAGGGAAACAGCTCCGCTTCTGGTGCCCCAGATGGGAGCAGAGGGAGACCCATTTCTAACCCCAAGTTCTTTTGCCCTGCAGACCTTTTGCTGAAATATGTGGAGAGGCCAAGCAGCCGGGTGAGTTGGTGAAAAAGGGCCTTCCGTGCTCTTTTCCCGTGACCCAATCGGGCTTAGCACAGCGTGAAACAGGCTTCAACCCCTTTCAGAGAAGCCCCAATGTGGAGGTCAGGAGGGTTCTGAGGGAAGCCCCAGTTCTCCCCAATGCCCAACAGGCCCACCACAGAGCCCACCTCTTTGCCTTGGCATGAGTCAGAAGCCCTGGGTTCAAATCCCATCCTTGCCACTTTGCGAGCCGTGTGACCCTTCTCCAGGTCATCCTGGGATCCTAGATTTAGGGTTGGAATAGACCCAAAAGGGCAGCCGCTCCAACCTCCTTGTTTTACAGAAAAGGAGATCCAGAGAGATGGGTCAGGTTGCCCAGGTCACCCGGCCACCCGGATGGGAATCCGAGAGTCCTCGGTCCCTGCGCCACGCCGGGGCTCCGAATTCTCGGAAACAAGGGAGGTGGGTGAGGGGCCTGTCGGGGTCTTTCCACTCAATGTTCTGTGGGCGCCTTTTGCTTCCCCAGTGAAGGACAGCAGCGTCCCCAAACGCAAGCGGAAGCGAGTCTCCGAAGGGAATTCTGTCTCTTCCTCCTCCTCCTCCTCTTCCTCTTCATCGTCCAATCTGGAGTCCACGGCCTCGACCAATCAGATTTCGCTTGTGGTAAAGCCTGCGCGCTTCTCAGCCTGAGCCTTCTTTGGCTGCGTCTGGGGGGTGCAGGAGGGGGGGCTGTGGCTAAGGGTAGAGTCGCCCCTCAAGATCCAGGCCATAACTAGGAGTTTGTTGACCGGGTGTAAAAACTGTTAGGGAGGGATGGAATCGGCCCCATTGGTGTCAAATGCGGCCATCCCCAAGAGGCCAGCCTTTGTCCCATGATGCTGGGCCCCTGCGGGAGGCCGCTGCATCCACTGAACGCTGGTAGATTAGCAGGACCTTGGGAAGAAGACAGGATCTCCGCCCCCAGCCCAAAGCCCAGATGTGATGTGTCAGCATTCACTCTCAAGCCCAGGGACGGGGAGCTCATTCCACCTCTTTTGTTTACTACCAACATAGCCTTGAACAAACCACTTAACTCCCTGGGCCCCGATTTCCTCATCTGCAAAATGAGGGGGTTGGACTAAATGAATCTCTTCCTCCTCTGAGTCTCCTCTCCAGGGCTGATATCCCCCTAGTTTGACTCTGGACTGAACTGAAATTTTCTTGGCCATTTTTGGATAGATTTTACCATCCCCGCCTTCCCTTCCCTGACAAAATGCATCATTAATTGATAACCCTGTGCATTTCCAGAGAGCTTTTTACTTTTCAAAGTGCTTTTACCAATGTTTGATCCCACTTATAGGCCTCAGGGGCAAGAAGCTAAGTGAAAAGAGAGGCTCAGAGAGGGCAGATGATTCACCCCAAATCACACAGTGGCAGAGGTAGACTTAACCCAAGTCTCCTCGCTTCCAGCCCAGAGCAATTTCCACCCCCCCAAGCTAACCCTTATACATTTTACCAAGTCCTCTGCCCGGCCCCAGCTGATTGTCTTCTCTCCTGCTCCTAGAGATGGGCAGGAAAGTTCATGGACTAGAGAAAAAGGGAATACTGGTTTATTTGTGCCTTGGGGCAGTGTGGGAGCATTGCTTGGCAGCCTGTCCCCATCTTTATGCCCAAAGATCAATTTTTAATCCATAGACATTCATTAAGCATCCACCATGTACCAGGCATGATGCCATGTGCTGAGAACATAAAAACAAAGATGAAATAACTCTGCCCTCAAGGAGTTTCTATTCTAATGGGGAATGGCATATCCCCTTCTCAGAACTGTAAAGCTAAAAATTCCTTCTGACTTGGTTAAAATGAAATTTAAAAGCACCAAAATGGAGAAAGTATTTTTATAGTTTCAGAAAAGTCTTACAGATTTCTTTATCCATGGGATCAGGGACTTCAGGAGGGATGGGATTTTTCAGGATCATCTAATCTGACCCTCATTTTATAGTTGAAGGATATGAGGCCAAAAGAGATTAAGTGATTTGTCCAGGATCACACCAAGCTGGTAAATTATAGTCAGGAGGAGAACCCACATCCATTGGTGCCTTTTCCACATCAGCCTTTTCCATTTGTGTCCCTGGGCTTCCTCTCACCGATTGGCTAGCTTTCTCTATCAACACCCAATGTCATGCCTTAGAAAGAGCCTTGCAGGTAGGGGAGAAAAAGAAGTACCAGCCTGCAGCAATATGGGTCCTGCACCTGCCATGCACCCAGAATGGGAATCCCTCCAGGGACAGGAGCCCCAGGACTCTGACCTCCAGGAATACTGGCCATGTTGTCTTTGAATTCAGGGTTTTATGTGTCTGTAGTCTGGCTCCTCTTCAAACAGGGGTTCCCTTTCTGTCCCAAAAAGTCTTTTAAGTCATGTCCAAGTCCCCCAAGCAGAGGGACGGCTATCAGCGGGGGTTGTCTTTTGTGACACTATATCCTAACATGGAATTTTTGCTCTCTCTCCCCTTCCTTCCTTCCCTTTTTCATCTCTCCCCTCCTCTTCTCTATGCCTGATTCTTTCTTCCTCTCTCATCGCTTTCCACTAATTTTGTTCTCTCGTTCTCTTTTATTGTCTGTCTCTGTCTCTCTCCCTTTTCCTTCCTTCTCTCTCATCCTTTCTCCCCCTCCTCTTCTTCTCTCTTCTCTTCCTCTTTCTCTGTCCCTGCCTCTCCCGTTCCCTTAATGTCTTTTTCCCTCCCTCCCTCCCTCTCTCTCTCTCTCTCCCCGTCACTCTCTCTCCTCCCTCTCTGACTTTCTGTCTCTGTCTCTCTGTCTCTCCTCTTCCCCGCCCTTCAGCAGTGGCCAATGTACATGCTGGACTATGGTGGTCTGAACGTGCACATTCCAGGACCCATTAACTACTAGACCTCAACGCTGACTCAGAACCTCAGACAGAAAGAATAAATACGTGTAATTTATGTAAAAAGTGTATATCCGGATATGTATCGATGCCTTTTAGTTTTTCCAATGATTTTTACACTATATTCCTGCCTTTTTAAATAAAAAGAAAGTGTTGCCTTGCTCCTCGGTGTCCTGCTGTTATTTGAGGGGAGGGACAGGAAGGTGGGTGCCCCCCCAAGGCAGGCCCCACCCCGCACCCACCCGGCATGCTGCTGGTGGCCAGCCCCTCTGCCGTGGCTCATGGTATCTCACACAATCAACTTGCAGTAAATGTTTATTGGATTCAGTTGAGCTGCAGGGGCTGCTCTGGGCATCCCTTCAGAGGCTCGAAGCTATTTGAGGAAACAGAAGCCAGTTCCTTCAGTGATGAGAAGGGAAGGGACTTTCTTGGGCCCACACAAATTTTAAGTAATAATGATTTAGGGGGCAGCAGCGATTTGAGAGTCAGGCCTAGCGATGGGAGGTCCTGGGTTCAAATTTAGCCTCAGATACTTCCTAACTATAGGACCCTGAGCAAGTCACTTAACCCCCATTGCCCAGCCCTTACCGCTCTTCTGCCTTGGAACCAATACTCAGTATTGATTCTGAGATGGAAGAAAAGAGTTTAAAATAATTAATTGAATTAAAAATTAATCATGGATGGATTAATTAATTTAAAAGCCCTTGCTACTTACCAAGCAATGGGGACATGAAGACGAACCCTGGTCCCGAGCTGCTCACATTTGAGTCAAGGGAGATCCTGCAGGCAGGAGGATGCAGATGCAGCCCTGATGGCAAGGCCCAGAGGGTTCCTCAAAGGGGCAGAACCTGGGCCTCCGGGCCTGTGTGGTTCTCCTCTGCCTCCCTCCTCAAAGGGCTTAAAGGCCGGCCCTTCCCTTTTACAGAGGAGGAAACTGAATCCCAGAAAGGAGAAAGTGAGCGGCCGAGCCTTGGACACAGGGTGGATCTTCGGGCCTGTTCCCTTCCACGGAACATTTTCTTAACTACTTTGTGCCAGACTTTCTCCTAAGCTACCTACTCCGAGACAGCAAACTGGTTCCTGCCCACACAGAGCTTATAATCTGCTCAGGGCAGCAGTGGGGCGGGCGGAGTCCAACCTCTCGTTTTACAGATGGTGAAACTGAGGCACAGAGGGGTGAAATCACTTGCCCAGGCTCACCCAGCTAGTCCATGTGTGAGGCCGAGGACCTCCTGATTCCCGTTCTCTGCTCCACAAGGCAGAAGTTAATGTCTATCCTAGGGGTTCAGAAGGTGGACAAGGATCATATCCAGTCTGGGGAAATGAATGGATCATGGTGGGCTTCATGAAGGAGGGGGTAATGGAGCTAGGAGAGATGAAGGGGGCCAGGGCAGGCTCACAATGGAAGCCAGATTCATCCTGCATTGACAGAGGGAAGCCAGGAAATTAGCCCTCTCCAGACTCCTGGCTGACTTCCAATGAGGGCGTGGGTTGGCCCAAGAGGGCTTCTTTTTTTCATTTTGTTTTTTTTTTTAAACCCTTTCCCTCAATACTATGTATTGGTTCCAAAGCAGTAAGGGCTAGGCAATGAGGGTCAAGTGACTTGCCCAGGGTCACACAGCTGGGAAGTACCTAAGGCTAGATTTGAACCTAGGACCTCCTGTCTCTAGACCTGGCTCTCCATCCACTGAGCCACCCAGCTGCCCTAGAGGGCTCCTTTTTTTTAAACCTGCTTTTGTCTCATGGGTCCTTCTGGCAGTATGATGAAGCCGATGGCCTCAACCACCTCAATATAATATTTTAAATAATCAAAAAAAATGCTAGATTTCAGTTAGAGATTAGTGAAAATCGTCATGTCATTTTCCACCAGTCCCAGTTCACAGAACTCCCAAAATCTGACCCCCAAAGGGGTCTGCAGCCTCCAGGTTTCGGATCTCGATGGGGAATGACTAAAGCAGCAGCTTGGATGGTGTGCCCCGCCTTGTCTTTCTGCTGTGTTTCCACTGTGTGCCCCACTTTACCAGCCCACACTAAGAGAAGGAGAAAACGCATCCCTGCCCTCAAGATCCTTCCAGGCTCAGGAGGGTTTGGGAACATCATTCTGGAGCAGCCCTGAGATTTCACCCAAGTAGGGCGCTCATGATGAGGAAAACAAAAGAAAGACGATTCTTGTCCTCAAGAAGCTTCTATTTGGGGTGGCAAAGAGCCAGGTCTGGAGGCGGAGGTCTTGGGTTCACATCTGGCCTCAGGCACTTCCTATCTGTGTGACCCTGGGTAAGTCACTTAACCCCCATTGCCTTGCTCTTATCACTCTTCTGCCTTGGAACCAATATTTAATATTGATTCTATGACAAAAGGTTTGAGTTTGCCGAGGGGTTTTTAAAGTAAAAATTACATTTTTTTATTTTAAATTTTAATTTAATTTTAAATTTAAAACATTTTTTCCAAAGAAGCCTACATTCAAATTGGAGAAAATAACCCTTGAAGCTGGAAATGTGGGGGTGGGGGAAAGGGGCCATTGTGGAGAGGTCAGCAGTACAGCCTGGTGAAAAATGAGGAGTACCTTCCATAAATGGAGATGATGGGAAGAACCATCCAATTGGATCCCACAAGGCTTTCGAGACATTTCCAAGCTAATTTCCAGGACCGAAATGACCTTCCAGAACAAAAAGGCCTCTGGGACATGGTGTGTGAAGGTCCAGAGTAGCCTGGTGAAAAGGGGGAGTAGGCAAAAGGCAAATCCTTCCCATGAGGTTTCTGGGAGAGGAGGGGAAAGACAGCCTGCCCGAGAAGTACCCAGAAACCTGGATTCTCAGCAGCAGCGGCTAGAACCAGCCCAGAATGGCTCTGGAGAGCCCATCGTTAAATTTTCAGGGTGAGCATTTACACCTCAGAAGTCCGACTCCAAAAAAAGGCTCGACGTAACAGTTTGGTTGATTGTCTAGACTTTTAAACGGGTTCACGGTTCAGATTAAATCTAAAAGCATGTGCATCCGTGTCCTTCTCCCTCGTTAAATATTGACCAGCTCACCCCGGAATGACTGATAAACATCTCTGGAGCTCAGCAGGAGAGCAGCAGAAGGCTTAGGGAATGAAGTCAACATCAGATTAAAGGTTAATAATAATAATAATGGGCATTTCTATAGTAGTTTGAAGTGTGCTGATGATCTCATCAGAGCCTCACAAGCCCCTGGTTCCAATCCTAGCTCGGACTCTTGAGGAGTTGGGAGAGTTGGGCAAGTCTCCTCCTCTGTAAAATGGGAACAGAAGTAGTTCTTATCTCTGCTCAAATGCCACCATGTCTGTTTGGGAAGGCCGTCCCTCGGCTCTACAAACATCGGCCGTGGGGATCATTCCTGGCCCCTCCAAAAGCTGGGAGAGAGCAATTCTGTCCCCGCCTCCCCCACCACCACCCTGCGCCTTCCTTTTCCCAGGCTCTCCATCTGGAGCTCCCCTCCTCCAAGGTCCCCTGGCTCCCACTTTCTTTGAATATGCCAGTGTGTCCCTTTCCTCCCAAATGGGGTGCAGAGGACACCTCCCCACCCGGTGGAAAGAAGCCAAGGGCCCACCCCTAGGATGTTTCTTCCAGCCAGCCCAATACGTCAAAAAGGCAATGTTTGCTGAAAAAAATAGAAGCACCTCGTGAAGATTAGGTCATTGGCAAACATCACCTTCTGCCTTCATTTTTGGTGGGGGAAGGGACGCTGGAGAGGAGGATGGAGCTGTGATTTCATCTGAATGGAGATCTTCAGGTGAAGAACTCGTTTTGCCAGTGAGGACGGGCCCCAGTTCTGCAACTTAAGGGTTCAGAGGGGGGCAGCTGAGAGTCAGGCCTAGAGACCGGAGGTCCTGGGTTCAAATGTGATCTCAGACACTTCCTAGCTGGGTGACCCTGGGCAAGTCACTTGACCCCCATTTCCTAGCCCTGACCACTCTTCTGCCTTGGAACCAACATACAGTATTGACTCCAAGATGGAAGGTAAGGGGTTAAAAAAAATTTTTTAATTAACTTAAAAATTTTTTTTAAATTAAATTAATTTAAGGGTTTAAAAAAAATGGTGCAGCCTGTCCAGATTCACACAGTCACTTAGGACCTGGGGCAGAACTTGAACTCCTAAGTCTAAGGTTGACTCTTTATCCACCATACCATACTGGCTCACAGGAAAGGAAGGATCAGGAGTCATTAAACAAACTGCCATCAAACCCATCAAAGGCATTTTTTTTAACTTTACCTTCTGTCTTAGTATCCCTTCTAATTGAGTGGTAAGGACTAGGCAATGGAGATTAAGTGACTTGCCCAAGGTCACACAGGAAATGTTGGAGGCTGGATTTGAACCCAGGCCCTCTGATGGGTTTAGATCTTCCTTCCAGTTCTAAATGTATAAAAATAGTCCAAATTAATTAATTAAAGTCTCCCAGCTTCTAAAATAAATAAACAAGCAAGCAAACAAATAAATACATAAATGTATGCTCCTGTGAAGGTCCAAAGTGGGGAAGCCATTTCCCCCGAGGTTCCCCAGCCCCTAAGTGGTAGAGGCAGGATTTGAACCCCCATCCTCGTCCTCCACATTCAGAGATCCTTCGTTGGGGCCACGGACGCCGCTGCCCCGTCTTTGCCCTTCGGCCTCACCCCCACAGTCTGTTGACTTTCCCCCCCTCCCGAGCCTCCAGGCCGGCCCTCCACTCAGGTGAGAGGCCTGAAAAATGTACTTAGCGCGGCTCCAGCTCAGCCCGGAACGGCTCTCGGGCCAAAGTCAACAGGAAGGGCTTCAGGTGGCTTTCGTGGTCAGGAGAGGCGTTCCAAGAGGGAAGTGGGCCAGCGGGTTCAGGCCGCCCCCGCCCCCGCCGCCCCCCGCCCCCGGCCCCCGCG
>NC_058133.1:500084901-500099728 GCF_016433145.1 Gracilinanus agilis | reverse complement strand
AAACAGCTCCGCGGAGGAGCCGAGCCCTCCCCGCCGCGGGCGGCAGCTGCGCCGAGCCACGCCCTTCCCTGGCGGCTTTGTTTACGGGGAGCTTTCGGGAGGCCGAGCCGAGCCCCGACGGCGCGCAGCCGCCTCCCACGCTCCTCCGGGGCGACGCGCCGCGAACTCATCTCGGTCAATAAAAGGGCGACCCTCCCCCCCCCCCTCCGCTCTTCTGGCCACCGACGCGTGGCTCCATAGAAGCCCCGCTTCGAACCCATAAACGGACCCCATAAAAAAAATACGGGTCCAGCCCGCCAAAGCAACCGTCGGTCGTGTCTAACCACGCACGTGGGCGCGTCGACGCTCCAGGCTCTGGTTCCCCCTCAGCTTTTGTCCCCCGGGATGGGCTGAGGTTTGCTCAGGCTTCGGAAGCCTGTCCGAGCTGTTTCCCATCATGCCGTTGTTCCTTCTCCATCATTTCATACCGGGCCAGGCGTAGCCATCCCATCCCCCCTTTCTCCGGGCACCTAATAGGAGGGCGCGTGCCCCACCCCCACCCCCGGGGCTAAGGGAGCCTCCTTTGGCTTCCAGCGTTCCATAAAAAGAACTATTATAAATAGGAATAGGAATACGGGGATACACACACACACACACACACACACACACACACACACACGCGTGTACCTGGATGTAGTGCCGTGACTGGTCAGCTCCCGGGATCCCACAGGCCACAGCTAGCCGGGGGTGGGGGGGGTGCCTCTCTTGGCAAGGACGCAGGACGACAAGGCTTAGCAGGAGTATTATTGGGTCAAAGGGCAATAAAATAAAATAAATACATGTATATAATATAAATATAGTATAAGTATATATAAAATACACAGAGCCATCTCTATATGCCACATATAAATATATATATATATATAAGTATATATAATATACTGAGAGAGAGAGAGAGAGAGAGAGAGAGAGAGAGAGACATTGAGCCATATAGACAGTAGGACCTTGTTTTATGTGAACCCAATGCACCTAAATTCAGGTCTACACACCCGGCAATAGAAAAAAAAAGAAAGGGAGAAAAAAACGTGAAGTCAAAATGTTTGATTCTGCCCTAAATCTGCGCCATTTTCCCAAGTGGCATAAAGTCTCCCAGTCATTCGCCCATCTATGTTTCAGCACATTCCTGCCCTGAGAAGCGATACTGTGAGGGGTTCCGTGTTTTATCCCAAACATTAGCTCCAGCATCGATCTTTGTCCTGATCTCTCACTTCTAACAAATTGTGTCTGCATCAGAGCAGGGCTTGTCTCGAATTCATTAACTATTTGTTATTAATAATGACCCCAAAGTCAAGAGGAGCTTCATACTTGGAGCTCGGATAAGCTTAAGCAAAGCCAAGTGCCTCGGCATGTTCTCATAAGAAATACTTATTAAATAACGGAGTTTACTATTGTGTGTGATTTTCATCTTATGCAAAAATAGAACAGATTATCTAAAAGGAGGTCTTACTCTCCCTCTCCCTCTTTTTCTCTCTCTGTCTGCCTCTGTCTCCTCTCTTTCTTCTGTCTCTGTCTCTGTGGGTTCTCTCTCTCTCCTCTCTGCCTCTGTGTCTTCCTCTCTTTCTGTCTCTGTCTCTGTCTCTCTTTTCCTCTCCCTCTTTCTTTCTCTCTCTCTCTTCTCTTTCCTCTCTTCTCTTCTCTTTCCCCCTCTCTGTCTCTGTCGCTGTCTCTCTCTGTCTCTCTCCCCTCTCTTCTCTCTCTCCCCCCTCTGCCTCTGTCTGTCTGTCTGTCTGTCTGTCTGTCTCTCTCTCTCTGTATATATATATATATATACATATATATGTATATATATAGATAAAGAAAAGAAGGAATATATATATTCCTTCTTCTCTTAACCTCCTTGGAGAAAATGCCTAACAGGAGTATTGCTGGGGCAGAGGGCAAGCATAGTTTAATGACTTCAGGGGTATAATTCCAAACTATTTTGACAAAATACAACCTTCATTGTTGTTTCAGAAAGATTAGAAAGCACAGGAATAAATGAATCTTTCATAAGAGATGAAGGGAAAGGAGTTATGATATTTAATTCATTGAAATAAATTTAACAACACTTTATTACTAAATGGATTTAGGTGGCTGCTTTGATGTGGGTCAAAGTTCAGTTTTTCTGGGGGTACAGCTGGGTGGCTCAGAGATGGGAGCTCCAAATCTGGCCTCAAATACTTCCTAGCTAGGTGACCCTGGACAAGTCACTTAACTCCCCTATTGCCTAGCCCTTACCCCTCTTCTGCCTTAGAACCAATATATAGTATCGATTCTAGGATGGAAGGTAAGAGTTTAAAAAAAAAGTGCCAGTTCCATTTTCTATAAAGCACTTCATAAGTAAGAAGAGATAGCATCTATTTAAATATTTATGTAATAATCATGATTAAGAACCAGAATTATCTGTCTACCATAGAGGCTAAGAGGCATCAGCTGGCTAAGGACAAGTGGCGCCAGTCCCTGGCCGGTCTCTGGCCATTGAGGTTTGCCCAGGTTCATCGCTCGAGGAATCCTGACTATCAAATCAGGTCCCCACTCTCACCTTCATGAACTCAGTACCACCACCTTACTGTCCAGAGGAAAGTTGCTAATTACAGGGATAGTGAAGGCTTGAAAGTAAGGTTTTCCCCCCAAGAAGGGATAAAAGGTTCCCAACGCATCAGCAGAAACCAGATAGGGCCCAGGTGATCTACGCCCAAACGAAACAGGAGACATTAAGCATACAGAAGCAGAGAGCACTTCACAGAACGATTACAAGAGAATTCAGCAAGAAAACGTATCACTGGCTGTTCAGTGAGCCGGGATTTTAATAGGGAGGCCTTGTCAGGACATAGTGCTGCCGTGAGTTCTGCTCATTAGGCATTTCACATTTCACCTCCGCACTGGACACTGTCCAATCAAAGAGCCGAGCTTGATCCTTTGTCCCCGATGCCAATTCCTCTGCTGGCACCAGGCCACTTCTCTTTCTGCTTACTTACTCTCATTGGCTGCTCAGGTGTGGGCAAGCAGAAGATGCCAGCTGCCTCCACTTCAGGCTCTTCAGACATTTCCATGCTCACAAAGTCTGTGCTGAAGTATGGAGCCTTCTTGTCGCTGGTGGTGTTATGATTGTACATGTAAATGATCCACAGTCTTACTACAGAATGTTTCTGTCCCCCCATAGTGAGAATCAAGGAATGCTACTTTCTTCAAGCTTTTATCAAGAACTTGTGCAGATGTGCCTGATTTTCTGTCAGTGTACCCCATATCACTGTTTCCTTTCCCATAAATTCTCTCCTTAATTTTTATTATATCCTCCTCCATTTGCAACTCCTCCTCAGTCATATCTTTGTAACTATGTGTTACCTCCTCATAATATCTTCTGCACCCATTTTGTTCTTCTCACATTCCTTTGCTACATCATTATCACTGCCTTTCTTTTTTCTTGCAACAACTGCTTTCTTTAAGGCTGCTTCCTCGGTTCATAATGTACAAGGTCTAGCACCTTGGGACAGGTATTCTTCCATTTTTGACAAGCTTGGGGACCTACTAAACTTTGCACAGTCATGGTCACAACATCTGGCCTTAACCTTATCACTGTATCTACTATTGTTGTCCCTGTTGTTATTATTGTTGGTGTTATTATTGTATCTGGAATTGTAGTATGTATTCCTCCTGTTGTTATTGTTATTATTCCTGTTTCCAAAGTTAATCTGAGACTTATATCTACAATCCCGTACCACGTGGCCAATTTTTGAACAAAGGAAACATCTCTTTAATTTTGTTGTTAACACTGCCACTAGATTGTCTAGGCCTGCTTTGGCTCCTCTGATTGTTGGACATCAGAGCCATATTTTTTATTTCTTCTACCTCTCTGGCCTTCTGAGCTTCCCTCAATTGCTTTTTAAGCTCAGCAATCTCTTGATCTTTTTCAGAGTTTCTAGATGTTTTAGAGTCACCATCCTTTGAGTCATGGACATAAGCTGCTGTCTTTCTCAATTCCTCAATGGGTATGGTCTCCCATTGTGGGCAATGCAGTCTAAAATAGGTTTGAATGTAATTTTGACTCCCTTTTACAAATTGCCTCCTGATATGCTGAATGTTGTCTTCAGCAGTCATGTGCCTGAACCCTAGAATAGTTTCTCCAGCTTCCAAAAGTCTATCTAGATATAAGCTTGGATGTTCCTCCTCCCCCTGCTTTAACTTTTCAAATGAGCCCCATGCATTTGATCATTTAGCATGGAGTCTCATCGCCTCTGCCAAGTCCTCCCTGCATCTCCTGAGATACGTCATGTTTGCATGAGATGACAGCTCTAGATCTTGATGTTGCTCAGGCCATGATGCTAGGTTGGGATTGTTCCTTGTCTCTGCCAGAAATTTAGCTTTTTCACTCAGGGTAAATAGTTCTGTTAATAAGAGTTCCACATCTTCAAAATTTGGATTATACAGCCTGACTGCCCGTTTGAATTCTTTTATCACCTTATATGGATTTATGAAGAACTGGGGGAACCTCCTTTTTAAAATCTCTAGATCCCCTCCAGTAAATGGTTTGTATCCTTTAACATGTATAATCCCAGCATCTGGCTGTACAATTGTTCTATCTGTAATAGGAAGTATTGTTACAGGAGCTGCCTCTGCCCCTGCAACTTCTTGGTTTTCTGGGTTGTCCTTTTTAATCTCTTGTTGTTTTTCACCCCCTTTCTTTGTTGTGACCGTGCTTTCTATGATTTCCAGATGCATAATTGTCCTAGCATCAAGTTCTTTCCCTTCCCTTATTTGTTTGTTAATTTCTATTAGTGTTTTCATATATTCTAACATTTTTTCCATAGCCGGGTCAGTAACCTTAGTGTTTCCAAAAGTAAAAGCCAGTATCTTTCTTAAAATCATTATGGCTCCATAGCCAGTGGCAGTCATGGCTATGCCTGTTGGTACATAAGCCAATGCCTCTCCAACTGTAATTGTTAGCCATAGATAAGTGTCATATAATTCTATTATTGATCTAAAAAATTGGGGAACAGTGACAAACCAAAATGTAGCACAGGTTTGCCAAATCCCATAAATTAAAACAGCAGAGCACCCCAAGGTAACAATTGCTCTGTTTAACATGTCAGCCATCTTATCTCTTCTCCACTAGGTCCTAATAGTACAAATCCTAGGCTGGCTGGCCAAAACTGTTATGATTGTATTAACAGTTAGTTTGGAGAAGCAGATAAATGTTTCAGGGCCAAATAGCGCTTTAAGTTAAGAGCCAGAGATTGACAGGCTACAGTGAGGAAAGGAGGGGGTAAAACACTCCTGGCTCTCAAACCCCTCCCCCTCTAACTGCTTCTTCTTCAGTTGGTAATGAAGACAGGAATAGGATTCTTCTGGTAAGTTTCTCTTATGGCTGAAACCCCAATAATGTTCCTTTCTTAAATTTATATTCCTCTCAGGTCAGTTAGAGGAGATATATAGAAATTATTTATCTAACTATTGAGGACAGAGGAGATCTTAAACTGGCAGCCAACAGGATTTAATCTAGAAGTTCAGACTGAATTGTAAGTATCTTCCAAATAATTATCAGGCACAGCTTTGAAGGTAAAAAGTTATATTAGAAATTAACAAGGAAAATTATATAAATCAGTGAAGGGTTTAGGATAAATGAAAGGTGACCTTAAACTGTTAAATTGATGCCCCCTTCCCCCTCCTCCCTGGAGGGATGAAGCACTTAACTAAAACTAGCTCTCTTGCTATAGATAAATATCTTACTCTCTAATTACTAAATAATTATATAATTATATTAATGAAGAATAGAATTGACAAATAGGCTAACTCTATGAGTAGAAACTACTGGCTTAAGCTACAATGGTTTCTCAGGAGAAACCCCAAGTCAAGAGAAACAAGCAGAGTATCTGCTCACATCCAATCCCACAAATCAACTGTCTTCAACCCCTCTCAACTGCCCCTCACCCAAAGTTCTCCAGGGGGGTCCCCTGGAATTCTGGGTGAGGCTCTCCCTGTACCTTTGCAGGGATTCCATGCTTTGCATCTGCACACAACAGTGGCACTGCTGTTTGTCCTTCATCCTTGAAGACCACCAATGACACCACGATGTGAGGGTCAGCGTACGACGTGTTCGAGGGTGGCTGGTCCGCTCCAAAGGCTCTTTCCAAAAGGCAAAGGCAGACAGGGATGCCAGGGTAAGCCCACCACCATGTTGGGGTAGAGAAGGGCTTCAGGGAGGTCCCATCTTGTCACCTAGAGGACTGTATCCAGAGACACTAGAGGAAAGCTGCCTCTTCTTTTCCCCCATGTCGTCCGTGCTTCTGCCTCACTGACCCTTAGAGGGGACTCTCAGCAATAAGTCAGATGGGTCCAGAAACCAGCCCTGCCAAATTCTGACCTGCCCCCTGGACGAAAAGCAGAAAATATCTGGCCATGCTCTGAGGGGCGTGGAGTGCAGAAAGGTGGATGGGAAGAGTCTCATTACATTTGTAAGGGAGGAACATTATAGATCTTTCCAGTAGTATCAGGAGAAAGGCAAGAATATCCATTGTTAGCCCTATTGATTAATGTTCCAGAATGAGAAAAAGTCATTGAGACACTAAGAATAGGCAAAGAGAAAGCAAACTGATCACTAATTGTGGATGACATAATAGAGTACCCAAGAGATTCAACTAAAATTAATTGAAACAATTAATAACTTCAGTAAAGTAGCAAGATAAAAAAAAAACAACAAAAATGATTAGCCTTTTCATAGATTACTAACAAAACTCAACAGGAATAGAGAAAGAAAAATCCCATTTACCCCAACTACAGAATGTATAAAATAAATTGAGAGTCCATATTCCAAGACACAGGGGTAAGTGGTACAGTCGAGAGTGCTAGGTCTGGAGTTTGGAAAGCCCATCTTCCTGAGTTCAAATCTGACCGCAGATAATTAGTAGCTGTGTGACCCTGGGTAAGTCATCTCACCCTGTTTGCCTCAGTTTCCTCATCTGTCAAATGAGCTGGAGAAGGAAATGGTACACCATTCCAGGACCTTTACCAAGAAGACCCCAGATGGGGTCATGAAAAATCAGACACAACTGAAACACTTGAACAAGAACTACTTATCAAGACACACTCAAGACCTGTGAATATGACCACAAAAACAACAACAACATAAAAAGAGAATGGACTATTAATGTGCTATTAAAAAAAAACATTCATTTGAAGAATTTACATAAAACACACATGTGAGCCAATTCAAAGAGAATGAAGCAAATCTAGAAAAATATAGGCAATGGATACAACAGTGTTTGAGGGTTCTTTTTTTTTTTTTAATAATCCTTACCTTCTAACTTAGAATCAATACTGTGTATTGGTTCTAAGGCAGAAAAACAGTAAGGGGGGGGGCAGCTGGGTAGCTCATTGGATTGAGAGTCAGACCTAGAGACGGGAGGTCCTAGGTTCAAATCCGGCCTCAGACACTTCCCAGCTGTGTGACCCTGGGCAAGTCACTTGACCCCCATTGCCTACCCTTACCATTCTTCCACCAAGGAGCCAATACACAGAAGTTAAGGGTTTAAAAAAAAAACATAAAAGAAAAGAAAAACAGTAAGGGCTAGGCAATGGAGGTTAAATGACTTCTCCAAGGTCACACAACTAAGAAGTATCTGAAGTCAAATTTGAACCCAGGACCTCTTTCGTCTCAATCTGGATCTCAAATCACAAGAGTTCTTAACCTGAAGTCTGGGGACCTTTTAAAAATACGTTTGATGACTATTTCAGTATAATTGGTTGCTGTTGCAATCCTGTGTCTTTTACTACATGGGTCTAAAAACATAATTGGGAGAAGGGGTCTGCAGGCTTCACCAGACAGCCCAAGGGGTAAAGGGTACAAAAAAAACTTAAGAACTCCTGGTGTAAATGGAAACCACCACTACCACACTGATAAAATAAAATAAATGAAACTGAATGGCGTAAAGTTATAAGGTCCAAACTTGGATCTAGAAAAGAGAAGGGAGAAGGCCGGGCCCTGGGCTTCTTTGCCGATGCAGGGGACTCTGGTACGGAGCACGACATGTAATGGGATACTTTGTCGACATCTGGATGAGTTTGCTGGACTTTTTTTTTCTTCTTTGTTATAAGGCATTTTACTGTGGAAGAGAAAAGGCGAGAGTTAACTTGGGAAATGTAGGTGACTTAAAAACAAAAGATAATCAATAAAAAGACTTTCAAAACACAATCCCATGTGTTTTGTTGTGCAGTTAGTGTTTCACAGATGAGGAACTGAGGTATGGAAAAGCCAGGTGGCCGCAGGAAAGTCCCTTCTGCTCTCCCTGCCTCAACTTCCTCCTCTAGAAATGGGGATGTTAGACCAGATTCTCTCTAAAAGCTTTCTGCTGAACTGACCTCAATGGGAAAGAGATGATCATAGATCTCGAGGAGGAATCTAGAAAACTAATAAACTAATATGTAATAATATATAATATAGATAATATGTAATAATAATAAAATAAAAAAGAAACTAAAAAAAAAAAAGAAACCCTCTCATTTTCTTGATGAAGAACCTGAGACTTGGAGATGTAGGATCTGCCCCAGATCCTAAGGGTCAGATAGAGGGAGGATTGGAACTTAGGTCCTCTGTTTCCAGAGCTGGTGCTTTTTCGTCCATGCTGCCTCCAAGCCAGGGAAACAAAGGAAAGAAAAGACACAGGAGGGCCGAGAAAAGGAATGGGAGATGGAGGGAAGGGGGCAGAGGTCACTGGAGTCAAATTCCTCTGATGTCTTCATTTTGCCCGTCCCAAGATTCCCTCCCGTTCAAACACCCTCTCTAGGACTGCAAACCAGGGGATTAAATCCTGGCTCCTGCAGACACAAGCATCCCCCGCTGAGTGGCCACCAATCAGGCAGCTCCGGCCTCTTGGGTTGCTAAGATACACAAATAAGGGCATGACCTAAACTGGGGCCTGAGGGGACAAAAGGGCAAGGAGGCATTTTTCTATGGAGCCTTCTCTGGCCTTAGAGCTGCCTGAATTCCTGTTCGATTCTCCATCAAAGAGATCTTCCCCCAACCTCAGCAGGCCGGACTCAAACACAAGGGAGCTCACATGCCTGCAGTTATTCAGTGCATCTCATTTATTCTGGAAGCCAAGCTGGGAGGCAGCATCCTGGACCCACAGGAAAGTGGGCCACCTCCCTGGCTCTGGTGGGGGCCGTGTTCTTGGGGGAGGCACAGTCATCTCCCCCGAGTTTGAGGGCAGAGAGAGGCCCTGTAGGAAGGACTGTGGAGACTTGGAGTCCGTCCTGCCACAGACATTTCTTTGTGTGGTGCTGGGCAAGTCATGGATCGATCAATCAATCAGCATCTTACTAAGTGCTTCCTGGGTACCAGACGCTGTGCTGAGCAAGGAGGATACCAGGAAAAAGGAAGGTCGAATCTACCCCAGGACAAATCATCTCAAAGTATTATCAGTTAGCATGGTTTTATCTGCCAGTTCATAAATCGTTTAGTGAGTCAATCAACAAGCCTTCAAGTCCTTACCATGTGCCATAGGCAGCTAGGTGGCACAGTGGATAGAGTGCCCAGTCTAGAGTCAGGAAAATTCAATGAACTGGAGAAGGAAATGGCCAATCACTCCAGTATTTCTGCCAAGAAAATCCTGAATGGTGTCATAATGAGTCAGACACAACTGGCCCTGTTTGCCTCAGTTTCCTCCTCTGTCAAATGAGCTGGAGAAGGAAATGGCCAACCACTCCAGTATCTCTACCAAGAAAGCCCCAAAAGGGGTCACAAAGGGTTGGACTGAACTGAAAATGAATCAGCAACACCATGCGTCAGGAAGAGGGTTAAGCCCTGAAGATAAGCAAAAACAATTCCCAACCTTAAGGACCTTCATTCTAATGTGAAAAGACAACATATGCATAAAAAGGAACATGCAAAAGAGGTTCCCTTCCGGGCTCTGAGGAGGTCCCTCCTCCCAGAGGAAGCCTTCCACCATCTCCCTTAATGCTCCTTCCTTCCCTCCGTTGATTATCTACTGGGTAGCTCGCCTGGATCTAATTTGTGCATAATTGCTTGCATGTTATCTCCCATTAGACTGTGAACACCTTGAGGGCAGGGATTGTTTTTTGCCTCTTTTTGTTTCTCCAACACTTAGCTTGATGCCTGACACAGTTTTTTGGTTTCTTTTTTTTCTTAAATTTGTTTTCAATTACACATAGAAATCATTTTTGACAATTGTTTTCTGACATTTTGTGACTCAGATTCTTTCTCCCCTCCCCAATGTGGCAAGTAGTCTGATATAGGTTATGCCAGTGCTTTCATGAAATACATATTTCCATATTCCCCACATCATGGAACATAGATTTATTGTTGTTTGGTTGTTGTTCAGTGCTGTCAGGCCCTTGGTGACCCAACTCAAGGTTTTCTTGGCAGAGATACTAGAGTAGTTTGTCATGTCTTTCTCTAGTTCATTTGACAGATAAGGAAACTGAGGCAAATAGGGTTTTCTTGGCAGAGAGACAGGTGGTTTCCCATTTCCTTCTCTTGTTCATTTGACAGATAAGGAAACTGAGGCAAATAGGGTTTTCTTGGCAGAGAGAATAGTTTCCCATTTCCTTCTCTAGCTCATTTGGAAGATGAGGAAACTGAGGCAAATAGGGTTAAGTGATTTGCCCAGGGTCACAAAGCTACTAAGTGTCTGGGATCATATTTGAACTCAGGAAGATGAGTCTTCTTAACTCCAGGCCTGGCATTCGATCCACTTCATCACCTCACTGTCAATGTTTGTTGACTGATTATAGAATAATTGGAAGATAACCTTAGAGGAGACGGCTTTAGCAGCTAAACCTCTCTTGGTCTCAGTTTCCTCAACTCTTCAATGGCCATAATAATAGCACCTACTTCCTCCAAAGGGCTGAGGTAAGGATCAAATGAGATGATGTATATAGAGTGGCCTCTAACAAATGCCAGCGCCTGTTTTTCTCCCTAGCAGAATAGCCTGGGCACATACAGCAGCTGCTTAGCAAAGAATCCGTGGCCCAGAGATGAAGGGATGGAGGGGGCTTTAGAGGTCATTTAGTCCAGCCTGCACCTATTTACAGAAGGGGAAACTAAGACCCAGAAGGGAGAAATGACCTGCTAGTTCTTAGCCTTTGAAAGAAAGTGGGTGAACAGAGGCTCTGGCAGCTGAGAAAGCGACCTTTTTCTCCTTCTCTGCATGTGATTTGATTTTGTTCTGGTTTCATATCTATCCCCTGGTGGTTTCCAACGTGGCCTTCAGGAAATAGGGCTCACGCTGCTGACTCAGTCAATAATCGTTTATTAGATGTTAAAAGAAAGGCAAAAAAAAAAAAAAAAAAGGTTTCTGCCCTCAAGAAGCTCCTCTTCTACTAGGAGAGACCTTTTGAAAATGCCCAAAGATGGGCAAGATACCTCCAGAGAGAAGATGGAAGGTGATCTGAAAAGGGAAGGCATGTACCTAAGGCGGGAGGGGATGGTCAGGGGAAAGCCTCCTGCAGAAGGCGGAATTTGGGCCCTGCAGGCTGGCCAGAGCAAAGGGATGGAGATGGGAACAGAGAGCCATGTCCGAGGAGCTGCAAGGGAGCCGATGTGGAGGGACTGGAGAGTTGATCCGACCTGAGCTGTGGAAGGAAAAAGGCTTTGGCACCAGAGATGAAAAATTTGCCCTCAAGCAACTTCCAGTCTATCCAAGGAAACACCAGCTATGCTCCTGAGTACAGATAAAATAAATACAAGGTCATCTGGGTGCAGAGGAAGCCGGGAAGTCCCTGTGATCGCTGTGGCCCTTGAGTCGGGCTTTCCAAGAGTCCGAGATTTAAAGCCCAAAGAGACTTCATTAGAGGTCACTCAGTCATCGATTGAGAACTGACCGGTACCTGGAGGGCCCCTTATCCAAACTCTGTCACTCTGGGGAGGAGGAGATTCAGGTCAACCAAGACAAGTTGACTTGCCCAAAGTCACACCTAGGGAGTAAATGACCGAGTCTATCTGGATTCACACCCAAGTCCTGGGACTAATGATCGCCTGTTTCTTTCTTCCAGGAGAGCAAACTCTGGGCTGTTTGCCCTGTTCTTTGTCTAGGATAAAATTTCAGCAGGTCAGGCTACCCTGAGCCTGCCCCAGATCCTGAGCCCAAAGTCTATCCTTCGGGGACCCTTTGTCAGTCACTGACCAATCAGCTGGTCGGGGAGCCGTTCCCCACACAGTCAGTGTGAACAAGACCTTCCTGTTGCTCAGGACCTTTCCAGGTTCAGTTTTCCATCAAATTAGTGAAAAATTAAAAAGTCTTCTGAGCTCCAGTCTCAGAAGGAACCTTAGATGTGGCGCAGCCTTTCTAGAGACATGTGGGCAACCTCGCCCCAACTGCCACCATCACTAAGTAGGAGGCGGATTGGGCAAGGTTAGGTAGCAACAGTGTTCTAGGGACACACTCGAAGGGTTAATATTAATTATAATAGCGTTAATTCTAATATATTATACATCATAATAATAGATAGAATTATATAGCATAATAGCATAACACAGTTATTAATCCTAATATATTGTATATCATAATGATATAATATAATATAATTATATATAATAATATAACATAGTTATTCATTCTAATGTATTGTATCATAATAATAAATCATAATTATTAATTATATCATAATATAGCAGTTATTAATTCTAATATATTATAATAATATAGCATAATTATTCATTATATATCATAATATAACATACAGTTATTCATTCTCATGTATTATATTATGATATACTATATCATAATTATTCATTATACACCATACTATAACATGTAGTTATTATTTCTAATATATAACAACATATCAAATTATTAATTATATAACATAACGTGTAATTGTTAATTCTAATATATTATATCAGAATACAATATATCATAATTATTAATTCCATATCATAATATAATACACAGTTTATTATATATAACATTATTATATATAATAACATATATTACATATAATTTTATTATATATAATGTATAATAATAAAACATATTATATATAACTTTATTATATATATGTAATAATAAATATATTATTATTTGTATTGATTATATTGTAGTTGTTAACTATAATATATTATGCCATGATATAATATAATTGTTATTAATTATGTAATATTAATCATATATTTTGTTTAAAAACCAGTTTCTAAGAGGGCAACTAGATGGTTCAGTGGATAGAGACTGGAGACTGGAGGTCCTGAATTCAAATCTGAACTTAGACCACTTCCCAACTATGTGACCTTACATAAGTCACTTAACCACCATTGCCTAGCCCTTAATGCTCTTTTGCCTTGGAACCAATCTATAGTATTGGTTCTAAGAATGAAGGTAAGGGTTTAAAAAAAATCAGCAAACATTTATTGCATGCCTACTGTATGCCAGACAATGTCAAGTTCTTTCCATTTTTTTCTTTTTTAATTTATTTTCTAATGATAATGGCTCTGGCCTCTTTTCCAAGATATCCCCCCCTTTCCCGGCTGTTAGTGATTAAAATCCGGCTATCATGTAGCCAAATAACATAATTATCTTTTAGGACAGAAATGTTTATTTACTAAGAAGATCAAACAAGAAGTCAAACTTTAGAGTGTAAGCTCCTTGAAGATCCAGGCTGTCTTTTGCTCTTTTTGTATCCCCGGGGTTTGGCACAGTGCCTGGAACATAGCAGACACTTAATGAGTATTTACTGATGGACTGATACAAATGCTTGGACTAGTAACATACTTTCTCCTACTTCACTTCCCCCCCAGAGAGAACTCTGTAGGGTGCTGGGAGTTTAAATCCATTGCCAGATACTTCCTAGCTCTGTGACCCTGGGCAAGTCATTTAACATGCCTGCCTCAGTTTCTTCAACTGTAAAATGGAGAATAAGAACAGCCCCTCCTGGGACAGATGTGAGGACCAAATGAGATAATAATGGTAAAGTCCATAGCAGAGTGCCTGGCACATAGTAGGTGTTTCTAAAATGCCTGTTTCTTTCCATTTGGTTTCTCCATAACTTCCGTCCAGAGCTCCAAGCGAAGCAGCTGCTACAAAGCACCCCCAGACAAGGCGGCTTCCCGATCTGGCCCAGAGAACGAGCTCTTACTTACTCCCTCATTTGCACAAACCTGCCTTGTTCCAGGGCTGAGTTGGGTCAAGCACATTCCACCAGGCTTCCCTTCTCCCTGGGCTTAGCTGCCTGCCAGTCCTGGCATGGACTGAGGTGCTTTGAGAGCTCACAAGGCACAAGTCTTCTCGGTGGCATCATCCTTGGGCATCACCGGCTCATGGCATCATGGCAGCTTGGCTGGGGAAAGTGGGGGACTGGCAGGCTTCCTCCCCAGAGGCTTCCAGCCTGGCTGTCTCCTCCCTGGAGCACGGAGGAGCAGGAAAGAGAATGAGGGCGATCATGTGCAGGCTCCATCCTGGCTCAGATCCAAGGAAAATGCTTCTCCTTGCCACGGGCGAAGGGGAGGACGAAATGGACCCAGAGCTCGTGGGCTCGCTCCAACGTCCAGAGAAGGCTGCCTCTGGCCACGTAGGCTCACCTGCTACCGAGGGATCGCCTCGTCCAGCCCTCCCGTCCACGCGTGAGAAAACAGGGCCATCGAGGTTAAGCAGCGGCTCCTCCACTATCGAATGCCCACTGAATTCAGCGTGAAGATGGCTTCCTAAACCCACATTCTTTTCTCTTCTTCCTCCGATTGACTCTTCTAGAAGATGATTAGAAAGGAGGAAACACCAATTCTTTTTTTTTTTTTTAATTGAAAGTTTGGATACCATTTCTTTTTTGTGTGGGCCATTCACTTCCTTTTAGCCCCTCTCACCCC
>NC_058133.1:500022088-500051899 GCF_016433145.1 Gracilinanus agilis | reverse complement strand
TCTCTCTGTCTCTCTGTCTCTCTGTCTCTCTGTCTCTCTGTCTCTCTGTCTCTCTGTCTCTGTCTCTCTCTGTCTCTCTGTCTCTCTCTCTCTCTCTTTCTCTCTTTCCCTCTTGGTGTCTTCTGAACTATTTTCAGCTTGCCTAAAATGTACACACTTCCCACACGTATAACCTACATCAAAGTCTTTACCAACTCAAGGAGGGGGTGTGAGAGAATTTGGAACTCACCAGCAAGGCAGCGTAGTGAATAAACTGAACAGTAGGCCTAGCATCCAGAGGACCCGAGTTCAAATCTGACCTCAGACGCTTCGTAACTGTGTGACCCTGGGCAAGTCACTTAACCCCCTTTGTCTAGCCCTTGCCCTTCTGCCTTAGAGTTATTAGGACAGAAAGTAAGGATTTAAAAAAATACTAAGACAAAAAAAAAACAAATTTAAAAAATTGTTTTTACCTGCAATTGGGAAAAAATAAATTATGATCAAATTGCAAATAAATAAAATAAAATAAAGTGGTTATACCCCTCCCTGCCAGCAGGAACACTTTGGTCCAGATGTGGTCTCACCAATTAAAGGCCACACCCCTCTTTACCCCTCAATGCAGCTAGAAAACACAAAGGGTGACTTCAATTCAAACCCTGCCTCATACACGTAAGAGCTGAGTGGCCCTGGTAAAGTCACTGAACCACTATTTGCCTCAGTTTCCCCCTCTATGAAATGAGGGTGATCGTACTATCCCTTCCTTCCCTGGGTTGTTGTGAAAGAAAGTGCTTACTTAGCACTGTGCCTGGCACCTACTGGGTGCATAAGAAATGCTTTTTCCCTCCCCTTCCCCCATCAATTAGCTGAAAAGTATATTGTTGTTATTCTTTTAAAAGTCTCATCCCATTGACTCATTAAATTCCCAGTTTATTAATGTTTCCAGATTTCTCTCTCTTTTTTTTAACCCTTTACCTTCCATCTTAGAATCAATTCTATCTATTGGTTCCAGGGCAGAAGAGTGGTAAGGGTGGGTAATGGGAGTCAAGTGACTTGCCCAGGATCACACAGCTGGGAAGTGTCTGAGACCAAATTTGAACCCAGGACCTCCCATCTCTAGGCCTGGCTCTCAATCCACTGAGCCACCCAGCTTCCCTGCTCCAGATCTCTTTCTAGCACACTGCTGTCTAGCAAGAAAACGAATTTTTGAAATGTTGGCATAGGATTCATGTTCTTTATTCCGTTTCATACTCTTATTCGCCATGTTAGCTTGGCTTCCCAGCTTCATGTCACCTTTGAGTTTTCTTTTTTCTTTTTATGGCTATTTTGTGTGTATTTCTAAATATATCCCTCCTTCCACCACCCAGTGAACCCTCCCTTACAACAAAGCACAAGAAAGAGAGGGAGGAAGAATATTTTTGTAAAACTGACCATCACATCAACCAAGGCTGACAGTGATGCTGTGTTCAACCTCCACAGGCCCCCCCTCTGCAAGGACTAGAGGGGGGTCACTTTCCCATTTCTTCTGCATATCGATGTCTTCCTCAAAGTCCTTGTTAAAAGTGTTGGACAAGGGGCAGCTGGGTAGCTCAGTGGATGGAGAGTCAGGCCTAGAGACGGGAGGTCCTGGGTTCAAATCTGGCCTCAGACACTTCCCAGCTCGGTGACCCTGGACAAGTCACTTGACCCCCGTTGCCCACCCTTACCAATCTTCCACCTATGAGACAATACACAGAAGTTAAGGGTTTAAAAAAAAACAATAAAAAATGTTGGACAGCAAAGTAATGAAGCCCTTCCCTTCAGTTAGTGGCATTCCTTCAGGCTGGCATCTACCTATCCATTTTGGACTCAGCCATTTAACTGGGTCCACGTCCGTCCAAATCTCCTTCTAACCCTGGAGAGGGAGGAGGGAGGAGTGGAGAAAGCGCCTCTGGGATTCTCCATTTAAAAAAGGCACCCAGGCCAGCTCTATCTTCATTTCCTGTCCAGCTATTTCACATCCTCCAAGTGGATACAGGACCCACCTTTCTCTTTTTGTTTTATAGGTTGTCTTCCCCCATTAGACTGTGAGCTCCCTGAGGGCCAAGAATGTCTTTCTCCTTTCTATGTATCCCCAGCGTTTAGGATAATTCCTAGCACATAGTAGGCACTTTATAAATAAATATTTGTTCAGCTGAGTCATGCTCTTCGTTTCCTTGGCAGAGATAGTGGAGCAGTTTGCCATTTCTTTCTCATTTGACAGAAGAAGAAACTGAGGCAAACAGGGTTTTCTTAGCAGAGGCACTGGAGTAGTTTGCCATTTCCTTCTCTAGCTCATTTTACAAATGAGGAAACTGAGGCAAATAGGGTTTTCTTGCAAAAATACTGAAGTCATTTGCCATTTCCTTCTCCAGCTCATTTTACAAATGAGGAAACTGAGGCAAATAGGGGTTGCTTGCAAAAATACTGGAGTCATTTGACATTTCCTTCTCCAGCTCATTTATAAATGAGGAAACTGAGGCAAATAGGGTTTTCTTGCAAAAATAATGGAGTCATTTGACATTTCCTTCTCCAGCTCATTTACAAATGAGGAAACTGAGGCAAATAGGGTTTTCTTGCAAAAATTCTGGAGTCATTTGCCATTTCCTTCTCCAGATCATTTTACAGATGTGGAAACTGAGGCAAACACGGTTGTCTTGGCAAAGATACTGGAGTGGTTTGCTATTTCCCTCTCTAGCTCATTTTATAGATGAGGAAACTGAAGCCAAAAGGCTTAAGTGATTTGTCCAAGGTCACACAGCTAAAAAGTTACCTGAAACCAAATTTGAACACAGGTCCTCCTGAGTCTGAACTCCAGGGTCAGACCACCCTGCTGCCCTAGGCAAGTACTAAATAAGTATTTATCAACTCTTATTGACCATATCTAGACCATACTTCTCCACCTTGGCTCTGATATTTTGTTAAATCCAGCCATGTTCTTTCTACACCCTTCCTCTGATCACCTTGCCAAAAACGGAAATGAAGTCAGTCTGGCTTGACCTGTTCTTGAAGTCATTCTGGCTCTTAGTAATCACTAATTCCCTTTCTGTTGTTCACAAACTGCCCCTTTAATAACCCGTTCTCGAATTCTGCCAGGAATCAAAGTCTAGCTCATTGACCTTTTGTTTGCAGGCTCTATTCTCTTCCCTTTCAGAAAGATAAGGATATATTTCCCCTTCTGCTGCCTTGCAGCATTTCTCCCACTCTCCCTGACCTTGCAAAGCTCCCTGCCAGGGCCTCAACAGGCCCATAAGTCAGCTCTTTCAGGCTTCTCCCAGGTAGTTTGTCTGGATACGGTGACAACTCATCAAAGGCAGCGAGCAGCTCTCCTCGCTTCTCTTGAGTTCCAAGTCCCCATTAGCCTTTTTTGTATTTTGGTTCTGTACTCTCCAGTCCAAAGATCATTCTCCTTGGCAGAGAAAACAGAAGCTAAATTGGAATTGGATCATCTGCCTTCTCATCATCCATTATCATCATCTCCTCCTGCCCGAAATAGATATCTTAGTCAATTCCAGTCGGACATATTCTTCGAGACCCAGCTCGGAATGTTTTCCCGGTACTAAGAACATTGACGGTTTTTGGGGGGAAATTTATTGATTTTGATTTTGTTTTTGTTTTTGCATCACCTTCGTTTCTGAGTATACCCTCCTCCTCTACCCATTGTTGTCACAAAGATTTTTTTTTTTTAAGGTGGAAAAAAATGCTGCTCAGCAGGACTAGTCCTAACTGGATCTGAGAGCACAGGCAATGTTTCACACACACACACACACACACACACACACACACACGAAGCCCCCCACCTCTACAAAGAATGGATGCTGAGGCATTTTCTCTTCTTTCAGCCCAATCTTGGTTATTATAATTACATCATTTTTAGGGTTTTTTCTTTTTCACATAATTCTATTTATATATATATATTTATAATGGGAATGAGCACTGTGGGGAGGTCTAGACCAAATACTAGGAGGAGATGACTGAGAAGATACTATAAAATGTGTAAAGAGGCAAGATTACAGGAATCCCTTTCACATTTTTATGACTTTCCCCATCATGGTTTCCATATATCCAAGTAGGAATAAGAAATGAAATAGGAATCCTGGGGGTTTTTTGTGGAAGCGACTCTTGAAGTCCAATAGATAACATGGAAAAAAATATTAGAAACTATATGGCCTAGGACCAAATACTTAACCCAGATTTTACAATAAAGCTCCGTAAACACCCCATAAAAGAAAAAGAAAAAAATCTAGACTTCTTCTCTGGTGCAAAGGGAGGGCCATGGCATTTTACTTGGATTTTCTAGATTGTGAGGCGCCCACAGAGGTGTGGAAGGTATAAATGTACTTTTATTTGGAGATTGGGGATGGCTCCTCAATGACTCATTTCCCTCAATAGAATGTGAAAGCCTTAAGAATAAGGACTGAGGGCAGCTGGGTGGCTCAGTGGATGGAGAGTCAAGCCTACAGACAGGAGGTCCTAGGTTCAAATCTGATCTCAGACACTGCCTAGCTGTGTGACCCTAGACAAGTCACTTAACCTCCATTGCCTAGTTCTTACTGCTCTTCTGCTTAGAACCAATACACAATATTGAATCTAAGACAAGGTAAGGATTTAAAAAAAAATAGGGACTGGCTGGCTTTTCTATTTGTAGCCCCGAGGTTTAGTACACAGCTTGGCACCTGGTAAGCATTTCACAAATGCTTTATTCATTCACTCTGGGAGGAGGTGACATCTGAATTAGATCTTGAAGAGATTTTAATAAGCAGAGCTAGGGATAAAGAGACTAAGGGGGACTGTGTGAGTGGTGGGGGGTGGGAAAGAAAGATTACCCCCTCCCCCACAACTTTCATTCAAGGATTAAGTGGAAGAAATTGGAGACTTTTATCTGGAGAAGGGAAGACAAAGAAGGGTCATGATAGCTTGATGGATGTCTTCAAAAATATTTGTGGTGCTGTCATCTGGGAGAGGGTTCAGTCTTGTTTTGCTTGGCCCATGCAAGCAGAACCAGGAACAATGGGTGGAAGTGTCAGGGAGGCCAAATTCAGCTTAATATAAGAAAGAATTTCCTAACAACTAAATCTGTCCAAAAGTGGAATGGGCTGCCTTGTGAGGTAGTGCTTAAAAAATAAAAAAATAAAAAGAATAAAAAACACATCCATTTAGTGCTTTAAAGGTTACGAAGACTTCTCCTGAGGCAAGAAGGCCACATGGAATGGTGAGATCTGGCTTCTTAAGAACCATGGGACCGGTACATCTAGCTGAAACCTTCCCTGTGTGTTTTCTTCCCCTTTAGAATGGGAGCCCCTGAGAGCAAGAACTATCTTCCTTTTCTATAGGAGTTTAGCACAATGTTTTTGCACATAGTAGGTGCTTAATAAATGCACTCATTCATTCAGAGCTTTAAAATCCTGTCTCTGATGTTTATTATCTCTATAACCTTGGGCAAGCCCCACCTCCCTAAGACTCAGTTTCCTCATATGCTTGGACTAGATATCCTTGGAAGTCACTTCTAGCACTAGAGCTATTATTATCCTAACCTGGTGAAGCAAGCAGTGGAATTATTGCCATTTTACAGCTGTGGAAGCTAAGGTTCACAGAGATTGTGATTTGCCCACAGTCACAAAGCCAGTAAGTATCAGGACCAGGGTTTAACCCAGGTTTTCCAATTACAAATTTTTTTCACTATACCAGACTGCCCCTAAAGAGCACTGGAGGTCCTAAAGCAGGGGCCAGTTGGCCAATCATTAGTGATCTTGTAAAAGGTAGAATAGAAGTTAGATTAGATGACCTCTGAGGTCCCAATTCTAAATGTCTGCGATTCTATAAATTATCTAGTTTTTGGAGGAATTCCAAGCAAACTGGAATGACTTCTAGAGATTGATACAGAGCGAAAGGAGCAGAACCAGGAGAACATTATACACAGAGATGGATACACTGTGGCACAATCGATTGTAATGGACTTCTCTACTAGCAGCAATGCAATGATGCAGGACAATTCTGAGGGACTTATGAGAAAGAACACTATCCACATTCAGAGGAAGAACTGTGGGAGCGGAAACGCAGAAGAAAAACAACTGCTTGATCACATGGGTCGATGGGGATATGATTGGGGATGTAGACTCTAAATGACCACCCTAGTACAAATATCAATAATATGGAAATATGTCTTGATCAATGACACATGTAAAACCCAGTGAAATTGCATGTGAGCTACAGGAGGGGGTTGGGGAGAGAGAAGGGAAAGAACATGAATCTTATAACCATGGAAAAATATTCTAAAGTAATGAATTAAAAGTTTCCAAAAAATAAAAAATAAAAGTAAATTATCTCGTTTAGCACAAATAGTAATTCAGCCGAGTAGTATGAAAGGCAGCTAAAAAGGTAGCATGGATAGAGTCAGATTATGGAGACCTTGAATGCTATGAGAAGGAGTTAAAATGTCATATGGTCAGCATTGGGTAGCCACCCATACTTATATGTTTATATATACATATAGAGTATACATGAATAAAGACTTTTGCTCAAGAACTGTACTAGAATATTTCCTTTTAACAGTCAGCCAGAAATCTTAATTAGCCCCAAAGATATTTGCTAAGATGGCAAAGTAAAAAAAAAAGTCCTATAAAATGTTCTTTCTACAAACAGTTCATAGTAGGCACTTAATAAATGTTTATTGACCAATTATTTGTTGATTATTGATAAATCTGAGTCACACTTTCCCACAAATATAGGAAGCTTTGGTGGGGAGAATGACCACAAGTACAACAATTATGTAACACATCTAGAGAATGTGCATCCAAAGGGGAATTTATGTCTAGTACTCCAGGGCTCTGGCATCCTCTTTGTCTTCATGGAGTCCTGTCTGGAGCTTCTGAGTGTCTTTGGTGGATGGGTCTACTTTGCCTTGGACCTCTAGTGGGAAAGGGGAGTGGAGAGAAGTTTCCAAAGAGACATACTCTATACCCACATTCCCCCCACCTGATTGGCCCCTTGTGATGGCTGCCTGCACCTGGGCTTCCACTTTCCAGCTCTGGGTTGCTTGTCATAGCTTCCTCTTCTCCAATACCAGTTATCTTCCATTCTCCTCATCAGGAAATGAGTTCCTCCTTGGGATAGTAATTGGGAGATTCAAACCAAGTCCTCTGATTTCAAATCTCTGATTTCAACTCTTGCCCTGTGCTGTACTGCCTTCTAGCCAGCTCTGGGGGTAGCCAGGTTCCCAGGTTAGCCCATAAAACCTTTTTTTAAGTGATACGTTTCTAATGTCTCATCCAATGCTCCCTATGCCAGAGAGTTGTATCACAGTATAGATGGGAGGATGAAAAATGCCATCCATCCATGAACACGTCTTTATTAAATGCTTCCTGGGTGCCAGGTTCTGTTCCAGGCTCGACAAAAAAATGGAACAATTCTTATATGCAACAAGGAAAGCAAACAAGTGCAGATAGCAATCTCTCCAGCATAATACAAGGTGAATAACATGAAGACATACTAAAGAAGCTAAATGGAGGCAACTAGGTAGCAAAATGGATAGAACCAAGTTTGGAGCTGGGAGGAAGAAGAAAGAGGAGGAGGAGGAGGAAGAGAAGAAGAGGAAGAGGAAGGAGAAGGAGGAGGAAAAAATAAGGAGGAGAAGGAAAGAATGAGGAGGAGGAGGAAAGAATGAGAAGCAAAGGGGAGTCCTGGAGAAAGTGAGCAGAGGACTTAGGAGCTGGATCCAAGAGAAGAGAACTAGAAGGTGAGGAATGGGAAGTTCCTGGTTAGGATGTAGTTGGTAGATAGGTTAGGTTAGGTAAGTGGGGCCTAAGAGCAGGAAGGATAGACAATAGAGTCACAGGGAGACAGAGGAAAAGGGATAATGTCTTAATGGAGCTTCTTTTCTTTCATCTTCCTCCACACTCTTCCAGAAAATCCAGGACAGAAGTTGTTGTTTGATCTTCATTTTTGAAGAGGAACATTGACATCAATAGTGTGATGTCTTAACTTGCCCATGAATTAACTTTAAGTAAGCAGAGTTGCACGACGTCATTGGCCTTCCTATCTTCAGAATGAGCCAACTCCAATGGCAAGACAAAAGTCGAGACAACTGGTGATGCAGTGAAGGACTTTGGCATCTTCCATGTCTGACCAAGATCTAAGGGCTCCCTAGTTCCTGCCTTCTTGGCCCTTGGAACAAATTATCCTCCTCTGCCATTCTGCAAGGGGAAGTCTTCATATGCCTGATGTACATCCCCCAACTCACCCTTGGGTTTGAGGCCAGTCTGTTGCCCTCGACCTGGTTTAGCCTGTCTGCTGAGGATGGTTTTACTGGGATGTGGCCACATCTTCCCCATCCTAGCCTCTTCCCCCTTTAATTCCTCAACCTTATTCACGTTGTCTCCAGATCTCATCAGCCATCGGAATGTTCAGACATTCCCAGCTGTGTGACTCTGGGCAAGTCATTTGACCCCCATTGCCCACCCTTACCACTCTTCTGCCTTGGAGCCAATACACAGTATTGACTCTAAGACAGAAGGTGAGGGTTAAAAAAAAATAAAAATAAAATAACAGAGAGGTGACTTAAGTGAACTGAAATAGATCATTCATTAATCCTCAAGGTCCTGTTAGGAGGCTTGGATTACTATACAAAGAAAAAAAATACTGAAATCCCAAAGTATCTTTTTGCACATCTTTTTGTCTATTGGAAGGGAAGGGGTTGAATCAGACCTGTGCTTTTATTGATATAGGGAAATCCCCATGGGAAATTCCTTTTACTAATGCAGGGGAGCACCTTCTCTTCAACCTATAGCCTTTAGAGACCTAGGCATTAAGGCATTAAGAGGTTAAGTCCATTTCCTAGCTGTGTGTTCTTGGGTAAGTCACTTAACCCCATTTGCTTAGCCCTTGCCCTTCTGTCTTAGACTTCAGAATGTTTAGAAAGTAAAGGTTAAAAAAAAAAGGTTAAGTTGCTATCCACATCCAGAGGAAGAACTGTGGGAGCAGAAATGCAAAAGAAAAACACATGATTGATCACATAGTTCGATGGGGATATGATTGGGGATGTAGACTTTAAATGATCACTCCATCGTAAATAGTAATAATATGGAAATGGGTTTTGAAGAATGATACATGTAAAACCCAGTGGAATTGCCCATTGGCTCCAGAAGGGGGGAGGGAAAGAACATGAATCATGTAACCATGGAAAAATATCCAAATTTAATTAAATAAATAATTGGATTTTTTAAAAGAAAGGTTAAGTGTTCTACTCAGAGTAATGAAGCCAATGGGTGTTTGAGGTGTCACTTGAATCCAGAACTCTGAGAACAGTTCATTATCCACTATACTTCCTGCCTCTCTCAATATGCCTATGTAAGTGTGAGGCTCCATTGAGAAAGCCAATAAAATCATCTCATCCCTTTTAAAATAAGTGATAAAATGTTACAGCCTTAATCTTTTTTTTTTAAACCCTCACCTTCTGTCTTGGATTCAATAGTATGTATTGGCTCCAAGGCAGAAGAGTGGTAAGGGTAGGCAATGGGGGTCAAGTGACTTGCCCAGGGTCACACAGCTGGGAAGTGTCTGAGGCCAGATTTGAACCCAGGACCTCCCATCTCTAGGCCTGACTCGCCATCCACTGAGCTACTCAGCTGCCCCCTACAGCCTTAATCTTAACTAAGAACCAACCCCAACAAACCAATTAGTCAAACCAAGTGCTAACAATTTTTAAGTGAATTAGAATGATGGCAGGAAGAATGTTTGGAAACTTGTTCATCTCCTTCATATCATCCCTAAAATAAGACTCATTCAGAACACAAGAACACGAGTCGTTGGAGTACGCAGCTGAGAAGAGATTTCGAGGGTCTGGCAATGGATGGAGGGAGTGGGAGCCTCTAGGGCTGAGACAGAAAGAACTGCTAACACACGTAGAAAGGAGAAAGCGAGAGTAGGAATGAGCTACGGCAGAGAAGGGAGACACTGAGAAAGGCCATCTCAGAGCACATGGCTCAGTTGTAATACACCTTCTAAAGGAATGAAGGATTAACCCCCCAAAAAGCCTGCTCTTCCCCCAACTTCCCCTCCTGGTCCCTATTTCAATAAACTATAAAATGCTATGTTGTTTTTAAGAGCTGAACATTTCCAGGATCCTAAATTTTGCCTCAACCACAGAGGCCACATACAAGTATAAATGAAAGCAGACAGCCCAACTTCTGCCTAAATGTTAGGAATTTTCCTAACTGGGGGCTCTGAATTATTTTGATTCTACTCTTAACTCTTAATCAAATACAAAATCTGTAAAGCAACAGAAGACAAAATGGCATGGACCCAAGGGGCAGTTGTTGCCTATAGTCTTTTTTTTTTTTAAACCCTTAACTTCTGTGTATTGGCTCCTTGGTGGAAGATTGGTAAGGGTGGGCAATGGGGGTCAAGTGACTTGCCCAGGGTCACACAGCTGGGAAGTGTCTGAGGCCAGATTTGAACCCAGGACCTCCCGTCTCTAGGCCTGACTCTCCATCCACTGAGCCATCCAGCTGCCCCCTATAGTCTTAAAATTAGCTAATTACTGGAATGTTTCTAAAGAAATATACTTTTATCAGGGAATATGTCTACCTATACAGATTGCAAACAATTCTTGTCTGTGTACAATTTTGGGAAGTGAAGGCATTGAACTGGAAATTTATCTCATTACATTCAGTATTTATAATTCATTTCCTGTATACCTATAGTTTCTCCCCCAAGACAGTATAAGCTCTTTGAGGAAAGAGATTTGGGTTTTTAGCTTTGAATCCCCAGCAGCATCTGACTCAAAGAAGGAGATTCATAAACGTTTGTTGAATTAAATGGACTTTTGATTCTGTACCTTTTTGTTGTCTTCATCAGTTTGTTTCCTTAGAGGGTTTATGGTTCAGGATGTGTAAAATCCAGGACATCTTGCTCTGGGGCTCATCACTCACAAGGGCTGGGAGCTACCTGGCTCATGCTCCCAGGTAAAACCTAGACAGCTCAAAATACAAACTGTCAAAGAAATTCATTCAAACAGCAACTTCTTCCTGTTGACCTCTAGCCATTGGCATACCTCGTTTTAAAACAAAATTGCTCTGCCTGGATGACACTTCATGTGTTTTCAGCCCAAATAATGGTGCAAGAACAGCAGAAAATTCTTTTCTTTCTCTCCCATTGACTGAATGGATCACAGCATCATAGATGCAGAGATAGAAGGAAAATTGGTGACCACCAAGTTGGACTCCAGTTTACAGATGAGAAAACGGAGGTGCTCAGTCACTAAGTACTTTGCCCAAAGTCATATAGGGAGTCTGTGTCTCAAGTGGGATTTGAATCCAGATTTTCCTGACCCTAAATCTAGCCCTTCATCCATTACTCCACTTCCTTTTGGAGGCAAGAATGGAAGATTGGTTTTGTTTTTGTTTTCCCTCCCAAAAAGGCCAAAATCTACTCTCATTTTAAAGATTTGCTAAAATCGCACTGAGAACTGAGGTGGGCTTTGACCTTCTGGTCCTGACACCAAATCTGATGATTATTCTTTCCAGTACTCCTCACCCACCCAAGCCCACCGGTTGTCTTCTAATTGGTTAGAGAATAGATATGGATGGAGAAACACATGTTGCCATTGGAAGCTTTCCTAAAAGAATGGTGCATCCTTATAGATGCCTCCCCACTTGGAGAAGCAAAGCATGGTAATGGTATTGGGGGTCCCAGGGAGTAGAAAGCCTAGGATTTGGAATAGGAAGATCTGGAATGTAGTCTTCTCACCCCCACCCTCTTTCACCAACTAGGCAGGCAATCCATTGCACGTTTTGGCAATCGTTTCATCTGCCAACTGAGGGTAATAAATATCACAAGTCGTATCGGCCCCCCAGAATTGTTGTGACCATCAGATGAGATTGTGGATGTTCAGACATAATAGGATCCGAGATCTAGTGGAAGGAACCCGGGAGACTGTCCTATCCAACTCTGTTTTTACTAAAGGGAAAACTGAAATGATTTGAAAGGATTACATCAATAATTGGGAGTCTTCATTTATGAGACAGAGAAAAGAAAACTCTCCGATGAGGGTCTTCTTGTCACAAAGACTGAGGCAGAAACATGGGAGATGTGGCTAAGATTCCTTCTCAGATGGCTGGTAGAGAGCAGATTACTGTCAGAATCTCCCTCTGAGCCATAAAATAGTTTGCAGGATTGCTGATGAGCTATTTTGCATTTCACCTCAGCTTTGTACTATCCAAATACCTCTTTGTAGTTGTCTTCTAGTAAAATGGATCAGACTAAGGGGCAGCTGGGTGGCTCAGTGGATTGAGAGCCAGGCCTAGAGATGGGAGGTCCTGGGTTCAAATCTGGCCTCAGACTCTTCCCAGCTGGATGACCCTGGGCGAGTCACTTAACTCCATTGCCTTGCCCTTACTGCTCTTCTGCCTTGGAATCAATGCATAATGTTAATTCTAGGGTGGAAGGTGAGGGTTTAAAAAAATGGGTCAGATTTGGGCCATTCCTCTTGTTAGTGGTTTTTTTCTCTAAGAAAACAAGAGTAATTGCAGGGAACTCCTCTCCTTGCCACTAGTGAGCTCCAATCAAAAGGACTCAGGACCATTGGACCTCCCAAACTTGAGAAATATAGTCATTCACCTAAAATCAGGAAAGAGAAAACACAAAAGAGGTGGTCCAAAACCTAGGTTCAAGAATGCCCAGGCAGGACATTTGCTCACAGCTATAATGGCAGCTGGAATGGGGAATGGGACAAGCTTCCCCGTATTGGTATTCCATCCTCAAGAGTAGGAGGTATGAAACAATCTTGAAATAAGTGAGAAGGAAAAGAGCCTTGAGGATAGAAATACTCATTCATAAATATCCAATGAGTCATAAATTTTTTGCTCGGTGGCCAATAAAAGGAGGCTCCTTAAGTCCTTCAGTGCTGACTCAAGGGTGGCTAAAAGAAAGGTTTTTTTCTTTTCTTATTTTATTTTAAGAATTCTCTGTGAAATCCTGACTCTCTATTTCATGCCATGTACTAAAAAAAAAAGCATATAGCATATTCTGTATGTAACTTTCAAATCTATCCTGTTTGTCTGTGCTTCCTTCTGGTCACTTTTGTGTATTTTAAAAATGTTTCAATGGTCTTATTTGGGGGGGGGGCAGAGAAGGTATCAGACTTAAGAAGCAGGTTTCCAAGTTCTTCATAGCTGATCATAATCTAGGAAAACCCATTAGGAGTTAATTGTAATCATCCAGGTGAGAAATATTGAGGACCCGAAGTAAGGTGTCGACAATAGGAGCACCAAGAAGGACAGACTTGTAGGAGGTGTTGTAGAGGCTGAGTCAATAAGACTTGGCAGCAGATCCACTTGGACAGGAAAGGCAGGTGACACAAAACTATTGACTAAGGGCTTACTTAGTGTTTAGCACTGTGCTAAGTGCTGCAAAGCAAATATTAGCAAAAAGAAGACAATCCCTGCCCTCAAGGAGTTCAGACTAAGGGAGGGAAGACAATACATCAAAGGATGTAGAAGGTACAGGAGAGGAACTACTATGGTACTTCCCAGGAACACTGCAGAGTGAGAAGGTCCCTGAGCTTGAGGGAAGTTTAAGGGAGAAAGGACAACTGAGGCACAGTGGCAATGACCTGATGGTCAAAAGCCCAGCCAGTGTGCAGCTAGGCGGTTCAGTGGTTGGAGAGCCAGGCCTAGAAACTGGAGATCCTGGGTTCAAATTTGACCTCAGACACTTCCTAGCTACGTAACCCTGGGCAAGTCACTTAACCCCCATTGCCTAGCCCTTACCTCTATTCTGTTTTAGAATAATAGTATTGATTCTAAGATAGAAGGGAAGGTTTTTTTGTTTGTTTTTTTGTTTTGTTTTTAAAGTACAACCAGGAAGACAATGAGAGGGAGAAAAGAATTAAGGATGAGTTGAGGTAGAAGACTGATAATATTTTTTTCAAAAACAGTAAAGGGTGATACTATAAGCGAATGAGGGGAGCATAGAATAGTTTCCCTGTCAGAACTATGAATAAGGGAAGAATTTATGACCAAACAAGAGGTAGAGAGCCTTTCAGGATGTAAACTGGATCATTTTGATTATATTAAATTAAAAAGAAATAGGAAAGGAAGAGGAGGAAGATTGGTGGTAAGCAAAAATGAATTCGGATTAAAGTGCAGATGTCGATCCATCAACCAGGTAGAAAGGGCAGTTGGTGCTGGAGGACCGAAGCCCAGAAGAGAGACTCAAGATTCCAGAGTCCTGTGTTTAGACAGAGTCAATCGGCCCCACTTAGAGTAGCTAACAAAAACCGATAGCCCAGATACATCTATTAGGTGAGGATGCCTCTATTTCAATGGGTCGATCAATGGCATTAAACTAGGAATGAGAAGTCTTTGAAAGCCACTGAAGGAAACAGGATGATCTCAGGATGCGCGCTGTGGTTGGCTGAGGAATCTTCTAAGGCATGCCTGGTGTGTTTTGGTTAAAATAGCCAAACAGTTCTGATCCTGGCATTTGGCTATCTGGCAGCTTGGTCCTTCCCGTCCATCCCCTGGCAAGGAGTTGCTTGGTGGGACAAGAGGAGAGCCCACCTGTCTCGTCCTGCTCCCTGGCCCCTTGACTGGAGGATCACCCAGCATCACTGAAACAGCTGGGGCTGGTCTAGGGTCTTCACTGGGAGCTGAGAACATACCAACCGTACAGCTTCAAGACTCAGCTGGGACGCCATGAAGGGAAACATGGAGGACTCCAGCAGGATGACCTCTTAGGTGAGGTGAGTCATCTTCTTTGCCACGTGTGTGGAAGCATGTTTTCTATCAGCTGTTGTTTTTTTATTTAGTCATTTTTCCGGTCATGTCTTAACTCTTGATGACCCCATTTGGGGCTTTCTTGGCAAAGATACTGGAGTGGTTGGCCATTTCCTTCTGGGGCTCATTTTCCAGATGGGAAAACTAAGGCAAATGAGTTCAATAACTTGCCCAAGGTCATATGGCTAATAAGTGCCTGAGACCCGTTTGGACTCAGGAAGATTAATTTTTCTCACTCAAGACCTGACATTCTTATCTATCACACCACTTAGCTGCTCTTAGTATGTACATCTTTTTTATTTTATTTTTTTATTTTTATTTATTCATTCATTTATTCATTTATTTGTTTATTCATCCAGTCATTTGTTTGTTTGTTTATTTGTTTATTTATTTGCTCAGCAGATTTGTTTTTCTCTTAAAAGAGAAAACAATACACACATACACCAAGGTTGGAATAGAACCAAGCCCTGGGAGGAGGAGGAGAAATTATAGGCTTTTTTTTTTTTTAATTTTTTAACAGTATTCCCAGAAAGAGGAGAAGGGGTCTCTGGGACTAGACAACAAGAGTGGAAACTTCTGCCTAGCAACAGGAGCTGTTCCTCAACAGCCTGGGATGCAGACCAGGCATGACTTTGCTAAGGAAAGAAGTTGGAGTTATCTAATGGGATGCAGGAAGAGCTCAGGATTGGTCTGAACCAATTCTTGTGCAGGAACATTCGGATCATGCATCATTGTTGTATCAGCTCATTCCTGATGCTGTTCATCAAGATCTAGAAATAAAAGTAATTCTAATAACACGAAGCCATCCAAAACAAGGTCGCTCTGACAGTGTACAGGATTATAAATCTTCTTTCTTACATATTTTATACCTTGAAGTTATGCTTGTCTTTTTAAAAGGCAATTAAGTCTGGGTAATTGATATCAATTGATAATTAATGAGGAAAGCTCATTGGTTTGGGGCTTGTGAGCTATAGTACCAAATAACACCCTTTGGGATCCTCTTGAACCTTGAAGAAAGAAGTAGAAATCACCATCTGGGGAGTGCCAGTATGAGTGGGCTTTGGGCCAAGGAGCCTCAAAGCACAGGCTGCTTGAGAGGATCATTAAAGCTATGGGGAAAGGACCCAGATGCATCCGGCAAAGGACATGGATGATGGATGGTCAGTAGTGTCAAAAGCTGCAGTGAACTCAAAAAGAATAGGATGATCATTAAAAAAGGGGGTGGGCAGCTGGGTGGCTCAGTGGATTGAGAGTCAGGCCCAGAGATGGGAGGTCCTGGGTTCAAAACTGACCTCAGACACTTCCTAGCTGTGTGACCCTGGGCAAGTCACTTAACTCTCACTGCCTAGCCCTGACCACTCTTTTGCCTTGGAACTAATACACAGGGGCAGCGGGGTAGCTCAGTGGATTGAGAGTCAGGCCCAGAGACGGGAGGTTCTGGGTTCAAATCTGGCCTCAGACACTTCCCAGCTGTGATACCCTGGGCGAGTCACTTGACCCCCATTGCCCACCCTTACCACTCTTCTACCTAGGAGCCAATATACAGAAGTTAAGGGTTTAGAAGTAAAAAAAAAGAAAGAGAGCCAATACACAGTATTGATTCTAAGACAGAAGGGAAGGGTTTAAATAAAAAAAATTAAAAAAAGAATAGAATGAAGAAAAAGCTGGGAGATTTTAAAAATTGAGATTATTGGTAATCTTGGAGAGAGCCATTAGTTTAGTTGTGACTTTGGAAGCAATATTGTAAGGGGTTGTGAAATGAGTGGGAGGAAAGGAAGTGGTAAATATATCCCATGGCATTGTTCTGTAGCCAACATTTTGAGCCAATTTGAAATACCAAACATATTTAGTTTTGTTTTTTTTAAGAAAAAAAAAAAAGGCTTCAGAATAGTAGTTGCAGGTAATATTGTACTATCTAAGGACAACAAAAGCCTGAATTAAAAGCCATCAATAATGTAGAAATAAAGACTGAGATATTTGTTCCTTTTGGACACCATTTGTTGGTTTGTGGAAAAAGAAATTTCTCAGAGGTAATCTTTTACAGCTCTGAGATCTTTTATGTGGAAAATGTACTTCTATTTGGTTTATTCATACAGTGATGATAGATATGATTCATGTAATTTAACTGAAAAGAAAAAAAACTTGGAACAAAATATGGAGAATAATTTTTCAAGTCATCTTTGTTTTAGTTTGTTCTTCTCCTCTGAGAAATGAAAGTTCATATAGATGGATAAAAATGAAAATGATTTCTTGAGGGAAGAAAAATTTCACCCTCTTTAGTGTCACATTAAGCAAAGGAAATCATGCTTTGGCTCCAGGTAAAGAAAAATTACGCTTCATTTGAAAGTCACTAAGAAATAATTGTAATTTACCTGCAATATAAATACTTTTAAAATATTTTAACAGAAGGTAGTGAAATGTTCTATTTATTACAACTATAGAAGGGCAAACAATTCAACAGGAGAAATTATAGGAGAGAAACTATATTAATGTGATGGCTTAAAAGAAAAGAGCTTTATATAATAACAAATAATACATCTAGAATGAAAAAGGAAAGAAATGGGTTGGGGAAAAATCTATACAATAAATATTTTTATAAGACTCTGATATCCAAAATCTTTTTTTCTTTTTTTTAATTTAAATTTTGAATATTTTCCCCTAGTTACATATTTCATGTTCTTTCCCTCTTCCCCAAACTCCACTAACCCCCCTTAGCCGATGCACAATTGATATCCAAAATCTTAAAAGGAATTGGTACAAATTCATGAGTAAATTCTATTTCACAATAAACAAATGGCCAAAGAATATGAATAGATTAGTTCTGAAAAGAAATACAAATAATTAATAACCACTTGAATAAAATGTTGGAGCTCTTTAAGAATGAGAGGCATGGAATTAAAACCCTGGGAGGCCTTGAGACTTTTTATTGGCTAAAACACAGCATTAAATATAGGGGATTTTGCTGCTTAAGGAAATACATGATAAATATAAATATAGGAATCCAGACAAAGAAGGTAGAGAACAATGACCTTGATTCTTTTGCTTTCTTTTTCTTCTGGCTCAAATTTATTTACATGGCAAGCTAGAGAGAGTTGGGGAATTTCTAATCCTAAATCACTTAGTTGTCTGATGTCAAGGACTATGATCTCGGCTCCAAACACAATACAAGATGAAAAAGAAAAGCCTTAATTTAGGCTGAGGGTACTCCAACCTTGTTTCTGTGGTACTGGTGGCCTGGCTATGATTTGAGTTGTGACTCTGTCAGGAAAATGCTTTTAGTCATTACAATTTGCAGACTGGAGCTGAGAGGGTTAGCTGGTGGCCCTGAAGAGATGCTGCCAAGAGCTAGAAGAAGAAAGCATGTCTCAGAGGAAATGATGAGAGCAGTACTCCCTACAGAGATCAGAGAAACCATGGATGAGTGAAAGATAGGAAGCAAGAGAGCTGTGATACAGGGGAAGCAGTTCCCAGAGGGAGAGTGCCAGAGCCATGACATTTAAAGGGAAAAGGAGAGACACAAAATGATGTTTAAATACAGGCTCATCAGAGAGCAAGTTTAGAGAGAGCACTGTGATGACATCACTAGAAAATCGGTCCTTCTACTGAATTGGAGACATGAGTAATTACCCCTTCATTATAGTGGTATACCCAGTCTTCTTGCTGAGGGTAAGCATATTTGGGATAGGTCTATGGGAGTAATGCTCTAGGGTGACTTTCCTTCTGATTTTATTCAATGTCTCTACTTTGAATTATTTGAGCCACCTAACTAGGAAAAAAAGGAATTTCTTTGGTAGGATCCATTCCATAAACTTATAATTTATTGCCTTTATATATTCTCAATCTACTCTAGTTTTTTCCACCCATATTTGTTCTTTTTATTGGCATTTGTACTTCCTCTGTCAGTACTCAGAGACCAAAAAGGTGATTCCCTTATCCTTGATGGAGAAAATAGTTTGTTGTAATAGTTTTGCAAATCTTTTCCACTTTTCCTTTGTGCGTAGTCCTTTTTCCATCTTCATCCTTGAATTAGCTTGTGATGATTTTGTCTATTTCAATATCTGGCCACACTTTCTTGATGCTAGTTTGGCCTTCCACTTGCTTCTCTTTACTGAGTTAAATCTACTAAGTCTTTTTCTTCTTGCTGCGCCCCTTTCTCTTGTTTATTATAAATCTTAGAACTGATGAGTCAATAGTTGGATTGTGTGTAGACATCTAGCCAAGTCATAATTCCCATGTCCATGCTAAGTCTTTTCCTGTCTGTCTGTAGTATTAATATGTAGTATTATGTAGGTTTTTAAATTAATATCCAATAACTAAGTATTATATTTTATAAATTTTATTAATAATAACTAAAGTAAAAAAGCTAACTAAAAAGGTGCTAACCCAGCTGGGTTGAGAGAGAAGAGCACAAGAGTTGGGGCCACATCCAACTATATACAAAATGTATATAGTTGCATGTGGTGGAGATATTAAAGGGAATTTTGGGAAATATTAAAAAGAATTCTGGGTGAAGTAGTTCAAAAGATAAAAAATTTCCACATATACATGTATTAATATGTAGTAAATTTCATCCTCTGCAGTAGTGTTTGGTACCTATTATGTCCAGCATGGACCTATTAGTTTTCTTAAACCCTTTATCTTCCATCTTAGAACTAAACCATATATTGGTTCTAAGGTAGAAGAGCCAGAAGGGCTAGGCCAGTGATAGGCAACCTTTTGAGCTTGGTGTGTCAAAATTTGCTAAAAAAATGAGCATAACTCGGGTGGTGTGTCACTTTGAGAAAAAAACCATAATTTTGCGATATTTATAGTTTAAATAATAAAAATACATAATTGTAATATATAACTGTATTTAATAAACCCAAATAGGTAAATTAATATAGGTAGACTTGCCATCTATAATGCACAGAGTGTCTACACTGCACTACAGAAATGTTTCATCCTCGGCATATGGTCCCATACATCTCTGTATGCAGCTGCACGTCATTGAAAATGGCTGTGTCATGGGTTTGCCATCACCAGGCTAGTGATTATGTCAATTGATCAATTGGGGGAGACCAGTCTCCCAAATGATCACAGGGGGGATTGTGACAATTAGATTAAGTCTACACTGCCCATCTTTAGATTTAATTACCAAAGGGGTTAAGTGGCTTACCCAGGGTCATACAGCTAGAAAGTATCTGAGGGCAGATTTGAACCCAGGACCTTCCATCTTTAGCCTCTCATCTCTAGGCTTGGCTCTCAATCTACTGAGCCACCCACTCATCCCCTACCTCCATCTTTTCAATTTTTCATTCATTATGTTCTAAAAACAAAAAGATCAACTTGTAAGAAATAGGCTGCTCTATATACCCACGTGTCCAGTGGGGTCATTTGTGAACTAGAGCAGCTCCTCATACCCTGGCCATATAGTCTCTTGTTCTACTCAATATCAGCCTTTTTTAAAAAGCAAAAAAATGAGGCCTTTGGCTGCAAAAGGGTTAATCCGGTCTAGTAGATGGGCTGACCTCTCCATTCATCTGAGTATGGTATAGGACAGCGCAGGGTACTCTCTCTGGACTCTCCTCACCATGCGGGGTCCAAGTCACTTAGAAGCTCTCGTGGTCCTGTGGTTTTTAATATGATGGAATTAAATGTAGGAGAAAGGTGCATTTCTTGACTCAGCTGTGCCACGAAGCTTTGGGGAGGGGATGGGAAAATCCCGAGTGTGTATTTCAGACAGTTCAGCAAGAGAAGAGGTGGGGGGGGCACAGGATTGGGGGTTTCACTACTTTGATTCAGGCAAGAAAAGTGGAGGAGGAGGAGGACATTCTCCCGGCTTTCCAGGCTGGTGGCAATCACACATGTGCTCTGGGGGTTGTTAGAGAGCTCTGGAGCTTCTGGGGAAGGCTGGTCCTGGCTCTAATCCTCAGTGTCCAGGTTGGACACTCCCCCTCTGCCCAGCTGCTCCCGGATCCCAGGCCTGTTTGTTTCTAGCTTTTCCCGACCCCGCTTCTGTCTCAGCCCCCAGAACCGCCATCTCAATCCTGAGAGTCCCAATCAGATGAGAGAAGAGAAAGGAGTGGGGTGGGAGGGTTGGGGAAGGCTGGGAACAAGTGTACAGAAAGCATCCTTTTATCCTGTTATGCTGGCTCCTGTCTTGTTACATAAAGAGGATTATCACCATCTCAGGGAGGGAGGGAGGGGAGGAGGGGGAGGGGAAGTCCTTTTTCCCTGGCCAAATCTCAGACTTTGCTCAGCCAGCCTATCTGTGAATCATTTCCTCTGGCTCAGAGGGGGAAAAAACAACTCAGAGGGAGACCAGAGGAGAGATGCTCTTTATCTCCCTCCATCTAGGCGCTGGGTCTTCCACCTGAGGCCATCTCACTTTTGCCCCGCCAGGGCTTTTGACCCAAGCCAAGATCTTGGTCCGTTCTTTTGCCCTGGCCCTAGTTGGATGGGTCCTCTCCCAGCCATCACTGACTTGGCATGGCCACCGGTGCCCTTATTGTAGTTCATCTTTTCTTTTATATAGGCAAACACCCTTCCCCACCTCTTCCTTCCCTTCTTCAGACTCAGGAAGGAGGGAGACTTCCCTCCTCTTCCTGTCCCTGGAGGATTGTCTGGAGTCCACACAAATAGTCTCCTAGAAGGCAGACACACTTTGTGGGAAGGCAAGATTCTGTAGGAAATAATAGGGAACTAATGAATGAAAAACATTCAGTAAGAGCTTACTAAGTGCCGTAGGCAGAAAGAAGATCTTCCCTTCCTACAGGAACTCACATTAGAAAAACAAATTTGGGGGCAGCTGGGTGGCTCAGTGGATGGAGAACCAGACTTAGAGACGGTAGGTCCTAGGTTCAAATCTGGCCTCAGACCCTTCTTAGCTGTATGACCCTGGGCAAGTCACTTAATCCCCGTTGCCTAGCCCTTACCACTCTTCTGCCTTGGAGCCAATACACAGTATTGACTCCAAGATGGAAGGTGAGGGTTTAAAAACAAAACAAAACAAAACAACTTACTTTCAGAATTGGTTCCAAGGCAGAAGAGTGGTAAGGGCTAGGCAATGGTGCTTAAGTGACTTAGGAAGTATCTGAAGCCAGATTGAAACCCAGCACCTCTCCTCTCCTGGCCTGGATCTTTATCCACTGAACCACGCAGCTGCCCTCAGGAACTTATGGTTTTTTGTTTGTTTTTTTTTTAATTTTTGGAAATTTTTATCTAATTAATTAACTTAGAATATTTTTCCATGGTTCCATGATTCATGTTCTTTCCCTCCCCTCCCCCTACCTCCCTCCTGTAGCCAACGTGCAATTCCACTGAGTTTTACATGGGTCATTGATCAAGACCTATTTCCATATTATTGATATTTGCACTAGGGTGATTGTTTAGAGTCTGCTTCCCCCATCATGTCTCCATCAACCCATGTGATAAATTTTTTCTTCACATTTCTGCTCCCACAGTTCTTCCTCTGAATGTGAATAACGTTCTTTCTCATAAGTCTCTCAGAATTGTCCTGGGTCATTGCATTGCTGCTAGTCCAGAAGTCCATTACATTTGATTATGCTACAATGTATCAGTCTCTGTGAACAATGTTCTTCTGGATCTGCTCCTTTCACTCTGCATCAATTCCAGGAGGTCTTTCCAGTTCACATGGAATTCCTCCAGTTCATTATTCCTTTGAGGAACTTATGTTTTTAAGACAGAAAAGGAAGATATAAAAATGGTGGAAAGGGAAGGTAGTATCTGGGTATTCACAGTTGATTCCCAGGGCAGTAAGTTGGTACCCTCTTGCTGGAATAATGATGGCATAGTAGTATTGATTTTATTACTGAGCCCTGAGCAAGAGGTAGAAAAAAGATGGTGGCATGGGCAGGGCAGATGGCAAGAGTAAATAACTAGGGGCAGAGAGATTGCACAGTGGACAGAGCACCAGACATGGAGTTAAGAGGACATGGGTTCAAATTTGACCTCTGAGTCACTTCTTAACTGCGTGACCTTGGTCAAGTCCCTTAACCCATTTACCTAGTTTTTACCCTTCTGTCTTAGAGTTGTTACTAAAACTAAGAAATAGAAGGGTAGATCAATGGAGTGGAGGATAAATGACCTCAGCAATCTAGTGTTTAATAAACCCAAAGACCCCAGCTTTTGGAACAAGAACTCACTATCTGACAAAAACTGCTGGGAAAATGGAAAAACAGTATGGCAAAAATTAGGTTTAGATCAATATCTCACACCCTATACTATGATAAGGCCAAAATGAGTATTATAATTTGACATAAAGAATGATATCAGTAAATTAGGGAAACAGAACAGTTTACCTGTCAGATCTATAGAGAAGGGAAGAATTTATGACCAAACAAGATAGAGAACATTACAAGATGTAAAATGAAGAATTGTAATTGTATTAAATTAAAAAGCTTTTGTACAAACAAAACCAATGCAACCCTGATTAAAAGGGAAACCACAAACTGGGGAAAAAATTTATAACCAATTTCTCTGATAAAGGTCTCATTTCTTAAATAGATGAAGAACTAAGTCAAAGTTATAAGAATCCAAGTCCTTCCCCAATTGACAAATGGTCAAAGGATGTGAATAGGCAATTTTCAGGTAGAAGAAATTAGAGCTGTTACTAAGACAGAAAGACTTAAAGTGGGGAAATAAGTAAGTAGCTAGATGAGAATCATAGGCTCATAGAGCTAGAGCTGTCAGGGGCCTCAGAGTCTACCTAGTCCCCTCCCTGTGCCTCCCTCTTATTTTGCAGATGAGAAAATAAGGTCCAGAAAGTTTAAGACTTCCCCAAGGTGTTAGCAATAGAGGTAGGATTTGAATTCAAGTCCTCTGTATCTAGAGTCTTTGTACTGTAGCAGAGCACAAAGTCTGGTCTAGGGCTGCCTAGATGCAGCGTTAGCTGCGTTTGAGCTGACATCACCCACTAGTGAAAACAACTCGGGGAAGGATGACTCTTCAAACCTGGCCACAGCTTGCTTTCTTCAAATCATTTTTCCCTAGGCAAAAACAAAGGGATAATTCAAGGATTTGTGGATACTTATTCTAGGTCTAGTTAATAAAATACAAAATCAGACGTCACTCTACATCTATCTTTCCATTGACCAAACTGACCCTCCCGGCGAAGAATCGATCCTATATAGGAAGGGGAATGCCATGCCTTCACCTAAAATTCTCCCTTGCCAAAGGAGGACCGGGTGGGAGAGCGTGGCCTCTCGCTGTCCCAAGAAGCTTTCTTGTGGAAGCTAGTGGAAGACTCCTGGAGGAATGCCCAATCCAGATTCTAGGTATCTGGTCTTTCTTTGGACATCTTTCTTTGGTCATCTTCGCAAACAGGTAGACCGTGGCTTCCAGATACAAACCTGACCACTTGTCGTTCCATCATTATAACTGCCTTTTCCCCTCCATCTTGATGGGTTTTCCGCCTCCACTCCTTGTTCTCTGGGCTTTCCCAGCTCCTTGACAGCAGGCTTTTTACCCTAGAGATGCCTCTGCCCTGTGACCTTCTCTTCGGACGGTGAGTCTCTGTGCCAGACTTCCATTTCATGAGGCGCCCGATGCATTCTCACTTCACCGAGGTCTCCTTCACTCTATGGACTTTTCTGCCTTGTGGATACTCTTCCCCCTTTTTCCAGTTCCCTTTTATGCGATATCTTCTCCCATTAGAATGTAAGCTCCTCGAAGGCAGGACATGTGTTATTATTATTATTATTTTTTGCTTTTATTTGTATCCTTGCGCTTAGAATAGTGGCTGGTCTATATAATACGTACTTGGCAAATGTTTTGTCTACCTATCTCTAGATGTAATTTGTTCCAGGGAATTCAGTCTGGACACTGGGGACAGTGGGGTGACAGCGAGGGCTTAGAAGGTAGGAGACTATGTGAAAGTATTTCAGGTATGAGATCACTAGGCTTGAATTAGGGTAGTGACAGTGAGAATAACAAAGAAAGCAAGAGATCATGGGAAGGGCTGTCCATTTTTATTTTTATTTTGAATATCTTCTCCTAGTTACATGTTTCATGTTCTTTCCCTCTCCCCCGAACCCCTCTAACCCCCCTTAGCCGATGCCCAATTCCATTGGTTTTTTTTTTCATTTTTATTTTTCTTTTGAATATTTTCCCATATACTTGTTTCATGTTCTTTCCCTCTCCCATGAAGGCTATCCATAGGGTTGGGTGGTGTTCCACTCCTCTTTTCAGATAAGGAAGGGGGATTAAGCAAAGGAGAAAAAGAATAATAATTCATTTCCCTTTAGATCCTTGCCTCCTGTCTTAGGCTCAATACTAGATCTTGGTTTCAAGGCAGGAGAGCGGTAAAAGGCTAAGTCATGAGGGTTGAGTTTCTTGCTCAGGGTCCCACAGCTAGGAAGTGTCTGACACCAGATTTGAACCCAGGACCTCCCATCTCCAGGCTTAGCTCTCTATCCATTGAGCTCCCTAGTTACCCCAATAGGTCATTTCTTTAAGGTTTTAAAGCACTTTATCTTTCATTGCATTGGATTGGATCCAAAATCTCTAATAACTCTGAGAGGTGAGTAGTGCCCGTGCTGTTAAGCCCATTTTACAGTGAGACAACCAAGGCTCAGGGAGGTGAAATGCCTTTCCAGGATCCCACAGCTAATACTCCAAGGTGGGGGAAGGAGATTCAAAACTCGGGTTTCTTCTGCCTTGCACCAGCATCCTTTCCCCTTTTCACTGTTTGTAATAGAGACAGTAATGTGATTTGGGGTATCACCGTCCCTGCTGGCATGAGCCTGGGCTGGGATAAACGTTGCTAGCTTCGCCCCTCTAGAAAGGGGAGTCTATCGCTTTACGCTCATCCTATTAAATTACATCTTATTAGATTTAGTCTGTCCTTCCAACCTATTGCAATGTTTCTTGGATCTCGCTTCTGTCATCCACTGACTTAGCTCTCCCTCCAGCTCCCATCTCACCCGTAAATTTGATAAGCCAGCCATCTGCGCCTCCGTCCCAGGCATTAACTAAAATGTTGTCTAGACCAGGTCCGAGGACAGAACAACACTCACGACACCCCCTCCCCGGGTTTAACGAGTTCTCTTGGGGGCCTGTTCAACCAGGTTTGGTATTTTTTTGTTTTTAATTTCTCCTTCATTTTCAAAAATATCTTTCTATACATCTCCATCCAGCAAGCCATCTCTTATAACAGAGAATGAAGAGGAGGATCTGGATTCAAATCTTGACTCTGAAGTTTACTACCACTGTGATCTGGGGCATCACCCCACTTCTCTGGGCCCGTTGACTCACTCGCAAAATGAGGGTGTTGGACTAGATGACCTCTAAGGTTCCTTCTAGGTCTATAACTATGAATAATGGATACAGTGTGGTAGAATATTAAATTAAAGTACCAGTGCTATTAAGCCCATTTTATAGTGAGACAACCAAGGCTCAAGGAGGTTAAATGCTTTTCTAGGATCCCACAGCTAATACTCCATAGCACCAGTCTGTGACTTCTACAGAGACAAAAAGGAAGCTCATTTTCTCACCTCTTCTTTAGGGACAAAGTTTATCCGGGTAATTTCAATTTTCAGTTGGGATTTTTTTTGGTTGTTGTTTCTCCCTTCTATTAATATTTAATAATCAATAATAATTAATATTCTATGATTGTTATAGTCATTGCATAAATGACTTCCTTTATTCTGCATCAGTTCATTTAAGTCTTCTTGTGGTTCCATGAATTCTTCACATTCACCATTTCTTACAGTGTAGGAATAACTTTTGTGTAGTGCAATTCATTCAGCCGTCCCCCAATCAATGGGCGTCTACCTGGTTTCCACTTCCTTGCCACCCCAGAAAGGGCTGAATATTTTGGGTATGTTTCTAGGGTCTTTCTTTCTACAAAAGGAACATTTTAAATCAGTGCTAACTTTTTCTCAATGACTGATCATCCAGTCTAGTCTCTCCAATGCTTGAAAGAGCTGGGATTTCTTCAGTACTGATGGACCCTACAATAATGAAGATTGCCAGAGACATCATGACGAATTCTTTTCTTGTTGTTTTTTTTTTTAAACCCTCACCTTCCATCCTAGAACTAATACTGGGTATTGGTTCCAAGGGAGAAGAGCAGTAAGGGCCAGGCAATGGAGGTGAAGTGACTTGCCCAGAGTCACACAGCCAGAAAGTGTCTCGAGCCAAATTTGAACCCAGGACTTCCCATCTTCAGACCTGGCTCTCTATCCGCTGAGCCACCCAGCTGCCTCCATAGCTAGGATTCTTACAAGAGCTAATTCAATTGTGCTGGGGTCAATGTGGAAGATGCAAGGTGTGTTGGGGGTGTGGGGTCTAATATATGAACATTCCGATGGCTGATGAGATCTGGAGACAACGTGAATAAGGTTGAGGAATTAAAGGGGGAAGAGGCTAGGATGGGGAAGATGTGGCGGGGACCGAAATGATTGTGGAGAGGGAGGTAACACAGATGTCTACAGATCTGAAGAGCATGGAGTGAATGTTAAAGGATTGGTGGCAGAGGGAAGGAAGGAAAGTGGCTTTGGGTGCAAAGGGTACCAATTCTACCTCTTCCTGTCCCTGTCTGTTGGGAAGGAGGTGTGAGAGAACTCCCAGCTTTCCAGGAGGAGATGAGAGGAGTGGTTCCTCCATCTAGGAGATCATCTATGTAGGAGACACCAAAAGAAGCCAGGAATTCGAGGGCCAGTGCAAAGGAGCACTGGGCTTGGAGTCAGGAAGATGAAGGGCTTCAAATCCTGCTTCAGTCACTTATCTGTTATGCAGTCCCCCTGGGCAAGTCCCCTCACCTCTCTATGCCTCCATTTCCCTATCTGTAAAGATAGAGATGTTAACAGCACTTATGTCACAGGACTGCTTTGAGAGACAAATGAGCTAATGTATATAAAATATTTGACAAACATTAAGGTGCTCCTTAAACACAGGTTCTTAAGATCTAAGAGAAAGAGATAGATTGAGTAGGAACCTTAGAGATGACCTAGTCCAAGGCCTTTATTTTACAGAGGGGGAAACCGAGACTCAGAGAATGAAGGAATTTGCTCTAGTGAACATCAAATAGCAAGTCCTGAAGCCAAGATTTATTTTTTTATTTTTTAAACCCTTAACTTCTGTGTATTGGCTAATAGGTGGAAGAGTGGTAAGGGTGGGCAATGCGGGTCAAGTGACTTGCCCAGGGTCACACAGCTGGGAAGTGTCTGAGGTCAGATTTGAACCCAGGACCTCTTGTCTGTGGGCCTGACTCTCAATCCACTGAGCTACCCAGCTGCCCCCAGCCAAGATTTTTAAACAATGTTCTTAGATACTAAATTCTGAGACCTTTTACTGCATTGCAACAAAGGAAGCCTCCAAGGGTACTGTGGAAAGAGAAGGAAGAAGAGCATTGTGCCTGGGGAGGGCTCCAGGAGAGTTTACCTGGCAGCATTTCCCTTCTCCTAGATGATCCAGAAGCACCTGGCTTTAGAGGGTTTATGTGCCATGAATCCCTAGGCCAGGGGGCTTAGAGTAAAAGCAAAGTTGGGAGAGGGTCAGGAAGTTGCAATCTGTCCTCCAAGTGGGAACTCCAGAACATTTCAGAATCTTCTAGAGAGGAGCACTCCTGAGAGGATGGCCTAACTATCCAAACAGGAAAAACAAAGTGGATGAATCGAGCCCATAAATGATAAGCTCGTTCTGTCAGCTTCTAGGTCTCTATCTCTACTATTTATCATCTCTTCTCTCCAGTCTTAGACAGATACTACTAACATGGACTGTGACTTTTCCCCAGAGTTGAAGAGGATAGAAGAGCAGCCTGGACTGCCTTTAAAAAACCAAAATGTTTTTGTGATGACTCCAAGTTTCTCCCTGAAACAAAAGGCCGTCGTTTTCATACTGGTATTCTTCCAGTGTTATGGGTTCAAGTCAAGAACAGAAGCCAAGAATATTGGAAGGACCCAAGGTGGGAGTGTGCTGGCTGTCATAGGTTACGAGACAGGAATTATGAAAAAGTGGCACAGGCTGTTATCAGAGACTGAAAAAGAATAGGAAGAAAAGAAACACATTTTTAAAAGAAAAAGAACAGGGAGAAGTCATGAAGGAGGCAATAAGCATTTATTAAGCACCTGTCACTTGCCAGGCACTGTTAGTAAGTGCTTTACAAATATATCGTTTGATTGTGAAGATTGATAACAATCCACAACCCGTTTTCCTGATCATTAGACTGAGGCAGACAGAGGTTAAGTGATGTTCCCAAGGTCATACAGTTAGGAAATGTCTGAGTCTGTATTTGAACTCCTCTTCCTGACTTCAGCCCCATTGATCTATTAAGGACTCATTTATTTTATTTTTAAATTTTTATTTTGAATATTTTCCCCTAGTTACATATTTCATGTTCTTTCCCTCTCCCCCACCCCAGCCCCTCTTAGTAAGGACTAATTTATGAACAGTCCTTGAGGCTCTATATTCTTGCAATGCGAAGAGAATGTGGGGATCGGCTCCCCCGCCCCTCTCCTCCTGTCAGTCCTCGGTGAATGGGTCACCACCATACCGTTGGAGGGGATGTCCGGATTGAGGTCATCGATTTAAAGGTTCAAATCTGGCCCCAGACACTTCCTAGCTGGGTGACCCTGGGCAAGTCACTTCACCCCCAAGAACCAACACACAGTAAGGATTCCAAGAGGGAAGGGGAGGGTTTAAAAAAAAGATTAAGGATTGGGCCCCGAGGGCAGCTGGGTTGAATTTGCTTTCCGTCTGAAGTCGGGAACAGGAGCTGCCCCCAAATGGAAAAGGGGTGCCTCTCCAGGGGGCGGGCTCCAGCGCCAACGCCTTCCAGGAGACCCTTCTAGCTCTGCTCCCCCGACTCCCCCGCAGGCTGGAGGGAAGCCCTCCACAGTCCGCCTCCCATCGGGCTTCCCAGCCGAATTCCACACGACCCCCCTTCAGGCAGTCTGCCGTGGAGACAAATCGGCATCCTCGGTGTTTCCTGAAAGCCACATTCCAGCCGGGCCCGCGCCTCCCCCCGCACCTGGAATGCACCCCCCCTCCGTGCCGCCTCTCCGGGCTTATCTGCCTCGAGGGCTCCGCTCGCTCCCGCATC